>NW_027176983.1:501981-519481 GCF_023349555.1 Cebidichthys violaceus | reverse complement strand
TGTTTACATATTTACAAAGATTAATATATGTCGCATACCATCCATACAGCCCACGTGCATAAATAAATTAACATGCAACACGCACCATCTGGAAGGCATTCTGTTGTCTTCGTATCATATTTATTTACACAGCCTATGTGAATGTTGGCCCAAAACACATCTGAAAATCTGTATTTCAATGCTGATCTGTACCACATGTGAACAAAACTATCGCTGAATTAATTTGTCGAGGCGATGTGAACAATGTGTGGAGCCTTTTTTTGTTTTTGTCTCTCATAACTCGTCTCCGTTAATATCAGACTATACAGCAAGTATCCAGTCAGCTCAGCATTACATTAAGACTGGAAACAGTGGAGACTTCAGGAAGTCGGCGTTCCCGGTCAAGAAATAGTTTATAATTTGCTTACCGAAAGGCATCCTCTGAGAAATAAATAATTGTATTTCACTAAGTACGTATAAGTGACTGATCGCAAGCTCACGGCCTCCACTGCTTCCCTGCAGAGCAGTGCAGACTACTGCTTACACTGGTTCCCTGGAGGTTTCTCTGAGTAATTAGTCTGGTGCAACAGTCTGACAACTGTCGAGGATTAAGCAAGCGTCATGATTGATTTTTTTTTTCTGTTTTAGGAGCGTTTTTTTTCTACCATTTCTCACGAACTTCTCCATTGTCTTCCTCCTCTTCTGATTTCTGCCTCTCCGATCAGCGAGGACGTGTGCAAACGTGGTTTCACCGTCATCATCGACATGCGTGGTTCCAAGTGGGAGCTGATCAAGCCTCTGCTGAAGACCCTGCAGGAGTTTTTCCCGGCTGAGATCTGTGTGGCGCTCATCATCAAACCGGACAACTTCTGGCAGAAACAGAAGACGAACTTCGGCAGCGCGAAGTTCTCCTTTGAGGTCAGCGATCAGATTTCTTTGAGTGTTTCATCCAACATAGTCTCACTTCAGATTCCACATCTTTGGACCGTCTGTGAATAACTGTCTGGTTTGGATTAGCCAACAGTTTAGAGGCTGAAACTATTTTTAAGCGACTAAAGATTGTTCTCGGCAGTAGCAGTATCTATGCCCTCCATTTAAAAACAAACAAACACATTTTTAGGGTAAAATAAAACATGCATTTTGACATTTCTCTCGGATTTTCTGTTCACCAGACCAGCATGGTGTCAGTCGAAGGTCTGTCCAAACTGGTGGACCCCTCCCAGCTGACGGACGACTTTGAAGGCTCTCTGGACTACAACCACGAGGAGTGGATGGAGCTGAGAGTCTCTCTGGAGGAGTTCATATCCAACGCTGTTCACCTGCTGTCCAGACTGGAAGACCTGCAGGTGGGCAGATGAATGAATAGTCAATCAAGGGAAAGATGGATGGATGGATGGATGGATGGATGGAAGGGTGAAAAGGATTAAAGGAACAGTTCGTGCCAACATGAAAAGGTTGTACTGTGTGTTGCAGGAGCTTCAGTCCAAGAAGGAGTTTCCTGCAGATGTGGAGGGATCTCGTCGGTTGATAGATGAGCACACACTGCTGAAGAAAAAGGTCAGCGAGCGACTGTCAGGACGCTCCGAATGGATTTGTTTCATTTTGCATTAGCTGGGCTGGAGCTAGCGGAGCTCAACTTCGAATCATGTTAAGACACTAAAGTACCTTTTCAATGCTCTCCTGTAGGTGTTGAAGGCTCCAGTGGAGGAGTTGGACCGGGAGGGCCAGAGGTTGCTGCAGTGTATCCGATCTAGTGACGGTTTTTCAGGGAGGAACTGTATCTCAGGCTCTGCTGACTTCCAGAGCCTGGTGCCCAAGGTAAAGTCACTCCAGCTGACCAATATAATCTCTTTTTAAAAAAAGGATGAATACTTTATATGAATGTCTACCAGAGGAAGAACATCTCCAGGTAAAGGATTGACAATGTAGAGGTACACGTCAGGGAGAACTTGACAATGCATGTTCTCAAACGACCCAGTGGTGCAGTTCAAAGATCTGCAGCACTGTCTGGGACATCAAAGGATATGAGGACCTGAACCTGGACCCTGTTTTTCTATGTTTCTGTGTCTAAGTGACTAATCAGGACGTCGAGAATGTTGTCAGACACTTCCAATATCAATCTGAGGTTGTCAGTGTCAAAAACAAGCACTTTTAGTGAAATTGACTGTGAGGAATTGCCCGATATGATGACATTCCAGCCGGTTAAAGGGTTACGGTGTGGTGTTCTCTCTCAACACTGCACCAATTTAAACAAATGCTGTCCCCATTAGTCTCTTAGACATAAAGAACTTGGGGAAATAGGGCTGAAAAGCTCCTGAAGTTACCCTTTAATGTACATTCAGATCAGCAATACAACAAATGAAGAGGTGGTTTGAGTGGTTGTAAACAGGACTTTTGGCATGAGGTATTAGACATTCCGTTAGACTAACTGTCCAACCGTGAGCTGCGTCATTTTTCTCCCGATTTAAACCAGTTGCGCTCCAAACGGACTGAAGACACCATAAGAAACACCGTCTAACAGTTCTTAATCCACGCTTCTTCGCACAGGTGGCCAGTCTGCTGGATAAGCTTCACTCCACGAGGCAGCATCTCCATCAGATGTGGCACGTCAGGAAGCTGAAGCTGGACCAGTGCTTCCAGCTCCGTCTGTTCGAACAGGACGCCGAGAAGGTGAGTTTACCGGAGCGTATATAGATATATATCTATATATATATAGATATATATATATCACCGGTATAATGTCAACCTGTAGCCCTGCCTCTGTACAGAGCTGCATGTGTTTCGTAGAACCCAAAGTGTGGATGAGAATGCAGCTTGTACAACCAAACACACACACACACACACACACACACACACACACACACACACACACACACACAGACGGGCGTTTGCTGACTCAGTGTGTCGTTCCACTCAGAAAATCCACATGCAGGAGCGGTAAATATTTACCGTTAAAGCAAACACAGAGAGAGAAAAGTCTGCGTTGTCATGCGGAGGAGCTGCGGGTGTGTGTGTGTGTGTGTGTGTGTGTGTGTGTGTGTGTGTGTGTGTGTGTGTGGACGGGTTTACACTGCGGGGGAAACACTCGGCTGCTCGTCAGACCTGACGAGGCGCGCGCGTGTGTGTGTGTGTGTGTGTGTGTGTGTGTGTGTGTGTGTGTGTGTGTGTGTTTCGTCCTGTGGAAATCACCGCCCGGAGGAGTCGCTGTGGGGACGACGATGTTGTAGCCATGGTAACCACACGACCGGCCTCCCATCTGTCTGCGGAGATTGATTTGCGGTGGAGGAGCACGCGTGAAGGTTGCAACTCCTTCAAAAGAACTCACATTCAGAGGAAACGAGGCTCATAGGGAGCCGATCTCCACACTCCTCAGTGTTTTATTTCATTATTAAAGTTCGACAAAGAAATCTCAAACTTTGTTCCTGATGCAATGTTATTAATGCTGCTGTGTGTGTGTGTGTGTGTGTGTGTGTGTGTGTGTGTGTGTGTGTGTGCGCGCAGATGTTCGACTGGATCAGCCACAACAAGGAAGTGTTCCTGCAGAGTCACACGGAGATCGGCCGAGGATACCAGCACGCCGTGGAGCTGCAGACTCAGCACAACCACTTTGCCATGAACTCCATGGTAGCTGCTGTAATGTCATCAGAGCCCTAACTCTCACATCACACCGCCGTAGATCACTCAGAGCAGGGACGTTTACAAAGTGTCACAGAACATCGTGAATGTAAACTACAGCGCAGGCAGAGAGCGCTTGTTTTAAAAATACAGATCTGCACCGCTGATGTAGAGAAATAAAAGAACAGAGCAGAAGAGAAGGGAGGCTTATTGATCAAAATACTGCAAATATAAGTGCTGATTTTAATTATTATTATTTATAGTCAGTGGGTTTTATTTTCCATTTCATGTCATGTGATCTATGTATTCTCTTTTATATTATTATTCATTATTTTATTTTATATTATTATTTATTATTTTATTTTATATTATTATTTATTAATTTATATTACTATTTATTATTTTATTTTATTTATTTTAACTTATTTTATTTTATTGATTTTAACTTATTTTGTCCTGTTTTTTTTACATTCATTCTATGCTTATTGGTAAGCATTTTGTGCTGCATTTCATGTTTGAAAGATGCTATTATAATAATACTACTACTAATACTACTACTGATATACATTATTATTATTATTGTTGTATACAGAGAAGGCACACCAGCAAGTCTCAGTTTAGTACAGAACGGTAAGATGTAATTCATCCTTTCAGACAGTTTTCTTCATGTTTTTTTCTTTTTTTCCTTCCTTCTTCCCAGAATGCATATGTGAACATCAACCGGATCATGTCGGTGGCGAGCCGCCTGGCGGAGGCCGGCCACTACGCCTCCACGCAGATCAAACAGATCTCCAGTCAGCTGGATCTGGACTGGAAAAGTTTCGCCGCCGCGCTGGACGAGCGCTCCACCATCCTCGCCATGTCGTCCGTCTTCCACCAGAAGTCCGAACAGGTGAGGTCGTGTGTGTCGGACCGAGCAGGTCTGGTCCTGCTGCTGCTCGCTGATGTTGTAACGATCTGATCAGGGAATCTCTCTGCAGCAGACACATGTCCAGAATGTCAAATGTAAACGGGACATTTCTAGCGTCTGATTATATTTAATAGATCAAACTGCTCCGCTGCTGATTCTTGGAAGGTTGACATGGCAACAGATGGGCCTTGTTTGATTCCTGCTGGGCCCTTGACATCAGCTGAGAGAGAGAGAGAGAGATGAAAGACTGAGAGAGAGAGAGAGAGAGGGAGAGAGAGAGAGAGAGAGAGAGAGAGAGAGAGGGAGAGGGAGAGGGAGAGAGAGAGAGAGATATGAAAGAGAGAGAGAGAGAGAGATGAGAGAGAGAGGGAGAGAGATAGAGAGAGATGAAAGACAGAGAGACAGAGAGAGAGAGAGAGAGAGAGAGAGATGAAAGACAGAGAGAGAGAGAGAGAGAGAGAGAGAGAGAGAGAGGCAGAGAGGCTGAGAGAGAGAGGGAGAGAGATAGAGAGAGATGAAAGACAGAGAGACAGAGAGAGAGAGAGAGGCAGAGAGGCTGAGAGAGAGAGGGAGAGAGATAGAGAGAGATGAAAGACAGAGAGACAGAGAGAGAGAGAGAGAGAGAGAGAGAGAGATGAAAGACAGACAGAGAGAGAGAGACAGAGAGAGAGAGAGATATGAGCGACAGAGAGAGACATGAAAGAGAGAGAGAGAGAGAGGCAGAGAAAGAGAGAGATGGAGAGAGAGAGAGAGAGACAGACAGAGAGAGAGAGAGAGACAGACAGAGAGAGAGAGAGAGAGAGATATGAAAGAGAGAGAGAGAGACGGAGCCTAATGAGAAACAGAGGAACAGACAACATGTCAGGATGACACAAAAAGAGACACAAGCAAAAGCAAACTGGCAAAACTAAAGAGAGAATCAGAGAGAGATGTAGAGGCCGTCCTCATGAAGCACCTCAAAACACTACCGTCTGGAGTTTACAGTGTTCTTCATACATGTGTGTGTACATATACACACACAGAGTCTGTCCCATTCTCAGGAACGTCTTGAGGAAAAAGTTCCTCCAATGCGGCACAAAACGATGAACCGATGAGAGCGCTATTTCACACAACACACTTCTTCTGAGCATGACTCAAGAGCTCACATGCTGGTTATGAAACGATGAAACGATGACATTTTGGACAGACGTATGAATTACGCACGTCGTGTGACTTCCTGCTTACGTCTGTGTCTCTCCCTCCAGTTCCTGTCGGAGGTGGAGGCCTGGTGTAAAGTGTGCAATGAGGGAGGGCTGCCGTCCGAGATGCAGGAGCTGGAAATCGCCATCCACCGCCACCAGAGCCTGTACGAGCAGGTCACACAGGCCTACACCGAGGTACACCCACGGCACGGTTCATTACATGACATTACAGTCATTTAGCAGACGCTTTTATCCAAAGCGACTTACAATAAGTGCATCAACATTGGTAATCAAGAGAACTACTAGTCACCAGAAGTCATAAGTACATTTCCTTTTCCAAACAAGCATCTAAGAGCATGAAGCAGAGCATAACTCAGAGCCAAAGTACAGAAACAAGAGAAACAGTTAGTGCTATAAGTAATACGAATACAATAAGAGCAACAAGCTAGTATGAAAACAATAAGCGCTAAGTGGAAGGCTCAGGGTAGCACTTCCTGGAGAGGTGGGTTTTCAGCCTGATGAAAGATGGGCAGCGACTCTGCTGTCCTGACGTCAGCGGGAAGTTCAGCCGTGACCGGGTCGATCGGCCGCCAGGACCTCTGAGCGACGGGGCGACCGATCGCCCCGAGGCAGCAGAGCCAAGTGGTCGGGCGGGGGTGTAAGGCTTGACCGTGGCCTGGAGATAGGAAGGAGCTGTTCCTTTCACGGCCCTGTATTCTAGCACCAGAGTCTTAAACTGGATGCGAGCTCTTACAGGGAGCCAGTGTAGAGAACGGAGAAAGGAAGTTGTGTGGGAGAACTTGGGGCGATTGAACACCAGGCGAGCTGCAGCTTTCTGGACAAGCTCCAGAGGTCTGATGGCCGACGCCGGGGCTCCGGCGAGTAGAGAGTGTCAGTAGTCCAGGCGGGAGATGACAAGAGCCTGGATGAGAACCTGCGCCGTCTCGTCAGTGACGAATGGACGGATCCTCCTGATGTTGTAGAGCAGGAATCTGCAGGAGCGTGTAACGGACGTGTAGCGTGTAACGGAGGTTCACCGGCTGAGCTCCGCCGATTACCTGCTGCCAAAAAAAAAAAGACAAGGAGTGTAACCCATAGATCTGTAGAAGTAACCGACGGAAAGCCACAAGCCAACCTCCACCATGGAGGAGATGGAGGAGGGATTGTATTCATCTGTAGACTCATATCTCATTTATCATTTAACGGTTGAATATCCTGTAAACTATTTGATTTGGCTGCAAGATATTTACTCAAAAGGAAGATCCTGTTTCTAAAGCACTTAAGAACGAGTTGGCCTTCTTTCTATAAGCCCTAGACGTGTGAACAGAGCTTTTATCAGTGAACTAGTTCTGACAGTTACATGAGTTCCACAATTTCAGAGGCGCAGGACCAAGCGCCTTGTGCCGCTGTTACTCGTGTCGTTGTGTCAGTGACCATAAAGAAAGAAGGTTCTATTTCATTTCATCGTTTCTAAATGAAATGATGAAGAGCGTAGCGCCTACCGTCCGGACCGGTCCGTCGTTCCGCCGCATGTATTCTGGGAACTCTCGCCCGCTCCTCTCCGCCCTTTTGCTGCAGTCCGGTCGGGTGTTTTTTTTTTTTTTCTTTTTTTTTTATCTTTAGCCGGGCCGTCGCAGCGTTAAGCTCAATTTATGCTTATCTGTGAGAAGATAAGTCCATGTATGTATTTATACACACACACACACACACACACACACACACACACACACACACACACACACACACACACACACACACACAGACACAAAGCTCCGGGCAGAGGCTCAGAATGACTGCGGTTAGGTTTGGCAAGCTATGACAGCAATTTACAGTGAGAGCGCTGTAAAAAGTGACACGCTTTAAGACCGGCGAGCGTTTTTTAATTTTTTTATCTTGATGCGTTGATTTAACGAGGCGTTGTCGCGGTGACGGCGCTCCTTGTTAGGATAACGGAAAACTCTACGGCACAAAATAAAAGCCGTAAGCAGAAGCTCTCCTTGTTTGATGGTAAACTGGTAAAGATGAGTTACAGGCATGCTGTTCTCTGTTCAACGTCTTAAAAGCAGAGAAGATGAAGATGCAGGTGTCTCTGCCAGGTGTGTGTGTGTGTGTGTGTGTAGCTTTAAGTGTGTGTGATCTCTGTAGAGCGTTTTTGTTTCATCACCTCATGGCGTCGTTCCTCCTGAGCGAGGCCGCAGCATGCGGTGGAACCTTTTGAAGATGTCTTTCCGTTGGGTGTCTCATTATGTGAATCCTCTTCGTGTCCCGCAGTTTACCGGCTCAGGAGCCCGGAGGACCTACCGGAACGCTCTCAAATAAAAACGAACATCGTCAGACATATACTTCATAAAACACACACAAGGGGAGACACTATAGGCTGAATAGGTCTCAAGTTTCTTACTGATATTAAGACAATCATGTTATGGAAGCAAAGCATGACCCGCGTAGGACAGAATATGATTCTGCCCGGCGTGTCTCCTCGTAAACATGGACCATCATAAGCATGTTTAAAATGTCTAAGTCTTCACTGATCTGAGGCAAAGCAAGCAGCGCCTCTCAACAGCGAGGCAGCTCAGAGAGCTCTCTGTGACACGTGAAGGCGTCCAGGACGGAAAGGACACATGAAGAGGACGGGGAAAAAAAAAGGACACACAGGACTCATTTCTTGCAGAAAGGAAACGGGTCACTGCTTGTGTGTGTGTGTGTGTGTGTGTGTGCGTGTGTGTGTGTGTGTGTGTGTGTGTGTGTGTGTGTGTGTGTGTGTGTGTGTGTGTGTGCCGCTGAGGTTTCAGTGTATAATTTAGCAATTGACAGTAAGAGGAGGAATGCTGATTTTGAAAGTTGTGTGTTTGTATCAGATGGAAAGTGAGAAGAAGCAGGAAATGCTTCACAAAACGAAAAAGTTCTGATCTGTGTGTCTCATGTCTTCCCTGTCTGCGTGTCTCATGTCTTCCCTGTCTGCGTGTCTCATGTCTTCCCTGTCTGCGTGTCTGATGTCTTCCCTGTCTGCGTGTCTCATGTCTTCCCTGTCTGCGTGTCTCATGTCTTCCCTGTCTGCGTGTCTGATGTCTTCCCTGTCTGCGTGTCTGATGTCTTCCCTGTCTGCGTGTCTCATGTCTTCCCTGTCTGCGTGTCTCATGTCTTCCCTGTCTGCGTGTCTGATGTCTTCCCTGTCTGCGTGTCTGATGTCTTCCCTGTCTGCGTGTCTGATGTCTTCCCTGTCTGCGTGTCTGATGTCTTCCCTGTCTGCGTGTCTCATGTCTTCCCTGTCTGCGTGTCTGATGTCTTCCCTGTCTGCGTGTCTGATGTCTTCCCTGTCTGCGTGTCTCATGTCTTCCCTGTCTGCGTGTCTCATGTCTTTCCTGTCTGCGTGTCTCATGTCTCCCCTGTCTGCGTGTCCAGGTGAGTCAGGACGGTAAAGCCCTATTGGACGTCCTCCAGAGGCCTCTGGGTCCCGGCAACTCTGAGTCTCTGACGGCCACCGCTAACTACTCCAAAGCGGTGAGTGGGGTTTTTTTTTGGGCTTCTTCTGCCAAAAAAAGAGACGCATCTTTTAAAAGTAACTCTTGGTATATTTCAACCTATTGTCCTGTAAGGAGGGAGAACAGTGCTCCGTGGACGTGGCGCTACGACCACTGAGAGTGTCTGACAGCATGAGACAGGGTGCAGGTTTGAGTATTGCACGTTGTAAGCGTCACCGCGGTGGTCTCTGCGTCGTCCCTCAGGTTCACTGCATCCTGGACGTGGTCCACGAGGTTCTCCACCATCAGCGGCGTCTGGAGAACATTTGGCAGCATCGAAAGGTCCGCCTGCACCAGAGATTGCAGCTGTGTGTGTTCCAGCAAGATGTCCAGCAGGTACACACACACACACACACACACACACACGACAACTTTTAAAGGAGCCGAGAAAAATGACTTGACATGATTTGTGAGAGTCGTGCTCACCCACGAGGTCAGAGCATGATGTCACACCACAGTGGAGCGCGTGATCTGGTACGTAAGCATGTGATCGGCGTGACGATGAACTCTGCTTAGCACAACCGATGAGCCTCCTTCAGTTATCTCAGCTAAATGTGTGTAACGCCAGAAGCATTCCTGAGATAGAAAACGCTCTACGAACTAGCAGACTGTGTGGTTCTGGAAAGGTTCTAGAGACAACTTGGGAGCTCAAATGAAATATGTCTTATGAAGGATGTTTTTGAAACCAGCAGAGTGGATGAACATCAGAGGTTCTTGTTTATTGCATTGCTTTCTTTAATGTGATTACGGGTCTTTGACGGCGACGCAGTCGGGAGTGAGGTGCAACCAAATACCAGCGGCATCGCTAAAACCTCAGGAGTCTCAGTCCACATGTGACGTGTGTGAAGTGGATCTTATTCGCGTTCCGTGGAGAGCAGGAGATCCGTCTTGGCGAGGATTCGCCGCGTCTGAATTTGCATAATCGTGACTGGACTTTATGCAAACGAGATGTATTCGCCGCAAGTCAACTCACGGAACTCGCATCAAACTGTCAAATTAGGCAACGCTGATCAAATATGAATCGAGAGACGCCGAGAGGAAAGCCTGACTTTACTGCTATCAAACAGAGACAAATGCTCCCGTCTCGTCTTAAGATTGTCTCTAAATTTATTCTAAAGCACTTCCTTGTTTTAATGTGTGTTCCACCAATCAGCGAGGCTCATCCCTGCAAACCCCGCCCAGAAAGTTCCCGTCCTTTTCAGAACGTACTGCCCCTCGACTAGAGCCTTTTCAGGGGCTACCTTGTCCCCTAAACTTAATTCAGAACCTTGGTCCTTGCAGCTGAAATGCAATGAGTTCCTCAAAATGTTCCCGGTCCCTGGGGGTCAACAAGGGTCGTTAAATGAATGGGCGTTCTTCTTCAGTGACTACGGGAGGTCAGGAGGACACACACACGAGCAATAACAAGAGCACTTTGAATTGATTAAACACAGGTCCGCTGTGACTGAAGTCATCATGTAGGTCTGAATGAATGGCTCTACGGGGAGAGAGAGAGGGGGGGGGGTGGGGGGGGGGGGGGTCGGGGCATCAGGTGGACTACAAAGATGGATGCTGAGCATTGGGAGCCGTGCTAACATTTCTATGTGACCCGAGAGAGAGAGAGAGTGTGTGAGGGAGGTAGAAAGACAAAGAGTGGAGGGGAGATCGTATCAGTGGGTTATAAATTCATTGAAAACAGAGCTTTGCCAAACTGCACTCGTCACGCGTCAGTTTCTATGAGACCCGAGAGAGAGAGAGAGAGAGAGAGAGAGAGAGAGAAGACGCGACAACAGGGCGAGAGGCTCACACACACACACACACACACACCACACAGAGAGAGAGAGAGAGAGAGAGAGAGAGAGAGAGAGAGAGAGAGAGAGAGAGAGAGAGAGAGAGAGAGCAAGTGAGAGAGTAAGCTCATACCAATAGTCCATAAATCACTGAGAACGGTGCTATTCCAGCCAGAGAAGTAACGCTGCGGGGATGTATGCGACCCCAGAGAGGAAGAGGCCGAGATGCAGAACGCCAAGGCTGAAAGAGAACATATTAGGTGTGTAGTTTTATTTGGCACTTTTAGCTGCACTCTCAAACAAAGACGGTCCCAGCTGAAAGTCAGCACGCTTTCAGGCTTCTGCGCGCGTTTAACTCGTCACCTTTCGCCGACCTCTTTCGGCCGGCCTCCAGATGGACCGACTGCGCCCGCGCTGACGTCACGGAGGACGACGATGCTCCTTCGCCGCCCCGACAAGTGCTCCGAGACGTACTTCTGATCAAGTTAAAGTACCGATACCACGATGCATAAGTAGTCAGTTACAAGTAAAAGTACATAGGCGTGAGACGGGCCGAACCAGACCAGCGACTGGTTTTATTATGCTTTTTTTCATGTAATCTTAACTTGAAAAGTAACTTGTAACTAAAGCTTGACGAACAGATAAGTAAAAAGTACAATATTCCCTCGCTCATAAAGAGTAGATGGAGTGTGGGTTGCGTCGACGTCTTGGCGTTCGTTCATTGAGTTCAGCGAGGGTGGAGCCCGTGTTCGGTGGTTACGATATTGTAACCGTGGTTCTATGAGCACATGCGGAGGCCTCTACCAAAGGCTCGCTGAGGAGGGCGTAGGACAGCAGTGTGTGCTGCCTTATATACTGTAGGGTCTGCGTGGTTTCAGGGGTAGGCGCGTCCTGATTGGCCGACTGAAAAAGGTTTTGCCACGAATATTTATCTTAACTTTTTCACCGGGGGAAATCAGGCGAAATATAATTTCTTGGCAGCTGAAAATGTTCTTTTTTTGTGTTTGTTGTTGTAATACTGAGCTCAAAATACAATTCGTTTAAGATTATAGATGTAATGACCAAAAAACGTGCCATCAACACAGCAAATATACAACAAAGCAAGGCATGGAGTCGCCTGCCAACAATGTTCAACAACGTTCAGCCTGCGATGGTCTAATGGCAGAATATTCAGCATCGGGTTCTTCACAGCCGCACTGACCTAAATTTCCCACGCAGATCATGAAGGTTTCATCCGTTCCATTCTTAATTCATGAGGTCTGAGACCGTCTTGTTGCTGCCGATCTGCGCGCTCACCGTCAGCGAAAGGGTGAAGCGAGTGTGCGTTGAAGGTGATCTTCTCTCCTCATCCAGGTGATGGACTGGATAGAGAACCACGGCGAGGCTTTCCTCAGCAAACACACCGGAGTCGGGAAGTCCATCCACAGAGCCCGAGCCCTGCAGAAACGACACGACGACTTCGAGGACGTGGCTCAGGTGAGTCTCGTGAAAAGAAGTGGACGGTGTCTTTTGTCTTTTCGAGTGCTGCTTTACTTCGTTTATGTCTTTGCGATGCGAGAAATGTGGTTATCGTTAGATATGAGCTGACACCAAGGAGCAACACTTTGACTGTTGTACTTTAACTTTAACACACATTCTTACTGTGTCATGCTTTGGAAATTCTGAATGCAAACTTGTCCAAAAGGTGCAGTTTATCCCAAAATTATGATTTCTTACAGAAGCCCTGAGAGGCAAGTGAGAAAAGACAATAATCTGGTCGCCAATTTTCTAAGTCTGATCTAAATAGTTTGCTAAAGGTGAAAAAAAGTTTACTTTAAAAAAATCAATAAAAAAAATCTGTGAAACAGCCGAAAAAGTGTTTGCCACAGATATTTATCTGTATATTTTACATTTTTTATTATAAATATTTTACTTGTTTTCACCGGGGAAATCAGGCGAAATATAATTTTTGGCAGCTGAAAATTTTCTTTTTTTTTGTGTTTTGTTGTTGTAATACTCATTTCAACCACAAGAGGCTGAAGTGCACCACTATCCCTAAATGTCATGTTTCCTTCCAGGCGAGTTTTCAATTCTCTGTGTACTCTAAATACTATATATAAATATATATATATATATATATATATATATATATATATATATATATATATGTTTCTGCTGTTCTTAAGCCATGTCTGTCTCAGATTTACAGCACCAACATAAAACAGTAAAGGTCCACTCCTACCGTGATCATTTTGAAGTTAGTAGTTTGTTTTGATCAAATGTTTATTCGCTTGCCTTGCAAACATCTGTAAGTGATCTTCCTTGATTAATCCCAAATTTATTTTTTTTCAAAAACCACCATGCCTGGTTTGCGACGGGAAGCACGGAAAAAAAAAAAAAAAAACAGGCCTCCGTATACGTTACCATGTACGGTCACGAGGCTTTCCTGAAGGATCTGCAGAAGATGTTATCCATTCCTGAATTTCATTCCAGTGTTACGGTCCATCATGTAAGAAAAACGCTGGACCTGGAGCTGTGCTCATAAAGATGAAAACAAAACAGAAAGCAACATGTGGAAGCTCTCAGGAGAGATTTAAAATGTGGCTCGTGTTTAACGTCAGCGCCGCAGTAGAAATGGCTTCAACGTTTGCTAAAGTAAAAGAAACGTGGATAATAGAGAACAAACACCAGTGACCCTTTTTACATGTAATACTCAACAGACGGTTGAGCCCTTAAAGGGATAGCTAGGATGATTTGAAGTTGGGCTGTCTGAGGTACTTGTACATAGTCAGTGTATTAGTATTTATTTTACCGTCAGACAGGTCTTACTGACGGGGAACTGACGCTGTTATCTATGCTCTCTTCAAAGCCACCGGTCTCCGTTGACAAAAAACATCATTTTACCCATTTTAACACAGGAGCTGCTGGTCAGTTCGTGTTATTGCGGGAGACTTTGGTGTTTTTAAAGAATTCATGGTCACCAGCCTTTTTCCTGAAGGATCAGGCTGAAGACGTTATCCCTTCCTGAGTATCATGTAAGAACCTCTGGACCTGGACCTGGACCTGGACTTGGACTTTGGTGTCAGTTCGGATTCACCAAAAGTCACCACAATAACAAAAAAAAAAAAACAAACTCGCTGATCCAGCAACTGGATCAACCGTGTTCTGCGAGGTAAAACGTCATTTTTTGTTAACGGAGTCCGGTGGCTTTGAAGACATCCTCCATGTAGGTGGATAAAACTGCTGCAGTTCCCCGTTTGAAAGGTCCGTCTGACTGCGAGGTAAAGCGCTGAACGTATTCTAAATATAATGCACTCTTAAACTGACATCGATTCCTTTAGGTGTCTACAATACGTCCACAGCAGTGCATTACTCTGCTCCCCTGCTCCTCCAATCTACTGTAGGTAGCAGTACACCGACCATGGAGTAGAACCTCCTACAACCACACTTAAGAACATCATAAGTATCCCTTTAAACTATGCAACATTTGCTGGTCAGCGCTATGCACCACAACTGTCAGCAATGCCTGCTTATGGAAGCGCACACAGGGAGAAATATCGGTTTGAATATGGAAGCCTCGGAGGGGCTTTGAAGAGCATCGGTCGTAGTAAAAGTGTGTGATGATCTTCTCTATTGGAGTTGTCAGTTGTCTGTTCTGATTTGTTTTAAAGTCAAGTATGTACTGTGATAGCAGATGTGTGTGTGTGTGTGTGTGTGTGTGTGTGTGTGTGTGTGTTTTAGAGCATTGTTTTTGGAGACTAAATGTGATCAGGATCTTCAAATCATAACTGTCTCTGGTGATGTTGCATAAGCACACACACACACACACACACACACACACACACACACACACACACACACACACACAGTGCTGGTCTGCAAGCTGCCAAGTCCTATTCTTCTTCATTCTTCTCCTCCGTCTCCTCCACCTTTTAACGTTCTCCTCCGCCACTTCATTTCAATTTCTCCTAAAAGGCTTTCTCAACAGTTTGCACCGTCTAAGTGCGTTCTAGTTGTTGGGGGGGGGGGGGGAATAAAAAATACAAACTAAAAGCATAATGTGGTTTATGACGCGCAGTAACTCAGGTGTCTAATCAGAATCGGTGATAAATTGATCCTCTACTTGTGTTTAGTGGAGGTTCAGTAATGTAGTGATCCTATAAAGGATTGAGTGTGAATCCTATCAAGAGTATATACATGTGTAATCTGATGTTTACACCCTGGATTAGGATTAACCTTCACAAACTGCTGGATCAGCATTATTTGGGTCAGGCTCTCTCTCTCTCTCTCTCTCTCTCTCTCTCTCTCTCTTTCTCTCTCTTCTCTTTTTTCCCTCCATCATTAGCATATTTATGCAGTTTGTGGTGTTTTGCTGGTAAAACTCTCCACTTAGCGTTAAACGGAACAGGAATACATTAAGCGCATGTTTAAGATACATGCAAAGAGATTACCCACAATGCACTTTTGACACGCTCTCTCTCTCTCACGTACAAACACAAGAGACGTGCTCAGACATTATTGGCAGACGGGGGGGGGGGGGGGTCCTCCTCGTTCCTGACAGTTTATTTTTAGCGCTCCTCGTCTACATCAGATTAGTTTCTTCTCCATTAGAACGGACCAAACATCAAACAGAAGGACTCTCTCGCTCTCATTAAAAGCCTTCGTTTGCCGGCTTCTCTTCTCACCGCCTTACATCTTAATTTCTCTCTCGGCTTCACTTGATCCACTTCAAACATCGGTGGGTTGATCGGGAGGTCAGAGGTTTATGGGAAAACACCAGCGTGTTTTTATTGTTATGTTGTCAAAGTGTTTTGTAGGGCATTGCTTTGGCATTAGCACGGTTATTATGTGGTGGCTACATTCGTTTTATATTGATTTATTTGACCTTTTATTTACCGGGATTTTCCCATTGAGATTTTTAAGGGAGTCCTGGTCAAGACGGCAGCATAACAGCACTGATAAGTTACCCAGAAAAAGCTAAAACCAGGCTGACGAGTGCTGACGAGTGAAATGCCTTAAAGCTGCATTCTCTCTAGTGTCCACCAGGGGGCGACTCCTCTGGTTGTATAGAAGTCTAGTCTAAAATGACTCTACTTCTCTCTTGATTTATTCCCTCAGTAAACATTGTAAACATGAGTTTATGGTCTCAATCTCTAGTTTACAGTCTTCTTCAATACAGCATGATGTTCATTTAGTACATTATGGAACATTTAGAGTCAAACAGACCAGAAAGCAGGGGATGCTTTAGGGGGCGGGGCTTACTGTGATTGACAGATCTCTACCAGAGACTCCACATTCCTAATATGATAGCTTCCATTCATCGGTTGCAAAAACAATAACATGGCATTTGCCGTATTCCCAGATGGAAATAGCATTTGTGTCTGTAATAGAAGCATAACTTCACATTGATATTTATTTACTGATTGATTTCATTCATTCATCCATGTCTTGGTCTTGGTCTTGCACTACATTCAGGTGTCAGGGATGATTCTGCTTTCCCGTCATCTCCCTGCTGTAATCCTCACCCTGAACCAAAGCAGTCATGCAGTGAAGAGTAATAATCTCTTGTAAATTATAATCTTTATCTTCCCACTAATCCCTCTGAAATGTGAAATGTCCAGACTGTTAAGCGTTCACCCAAACTCGTATTCTTGAATAATTGGGATCACGACGCAACATTTCTTTCTCAGTCTAGCACCACGCACACACCCACATGTGATATACTTCCTGTAGTGAAATATGACTGAGATAATCTCTCATATTTGCCAGAATAGACCGACACTAATCCGTTTTGTCCTGCCGATGAATGCCGAGAGCTGTAGCTCTCAGACGGGGTTTAGTCCCTTTTTTGGTGAAGATGAAGGTAGAAACGGGGAAACATCGCTCTGTTGATTTACAGAAACAGGAATTAACATTTTAATATAATGTAATCCGTGTGTGTGTGTGTGTGTGTGTGTGTGTGTGTGTGTGTGTGTGTGTGTGTGTGTGTGTGTGTGTGTGTGTGTATGTGTGCACCTGGACCGGAGTTATCCCTGTCCAGCATTTGTGTTTCGGTGTAGCCAATATAGTATTGTTGTGAATGATGATGTTAAAATCTACGGAAGCCCTGATGGACAAAAAAAAAAAAAATAAAAAAAAAATAAATTCTGACGATCCATTTCTAAGTCTGTCCTGTGTTTACGACTTAAGAACAGGTTGAAAAAAAAAGTAAAATATGAATTAAAACTCACCTGCCAGAAAATATGAATAATTTGACCCCCAACTAGACTATGGGACAATGGCGCATCTCAGCCTCTAGTGGCCAGAATGAGTATTACAACAACACACTTTTTAGACACACTTGCCTCTCAATGCTTCAGTAACAAGCTAATATGATGAATAGAAGTCATAACGCATGATGTATACATATGTATAAATATGATGTGCGTGTCTTGAAGCTGAAGAGCTGTATTGCCAATGGCCATGATATGAGACTAAGCTTGTACAGATATTGATGATGATGATAATGATGATGATGATGATGAAGGTCCCTCCTCCCCCCCCCCC
>NW_027176983.1:281191-496881 GCF_023349555.1 Cebidichthys violaceus | reverse complement strand
AGCCAATATAATATATAATATTATACTATATACCACTGTATATCATAAGCCGTATATATATATATATATATAAATATACCTATATATATATATATAACTATTTACTATATTATATTGTACCAAATATCACTACATATCTTAGGCCATATATATATATATATATATATATATATACATAATATTGTACAATGTTATATTATATTATATATGTCACTACATATATTAGGCATATATATATATATATATATATATATATATATATATATATATATATATATATATATAATATTATACTATATTATATTGTACTATATATCACTACACGTCTTAAGTCGTATATATATATATATATATATAAAATATATATACGTATATATATATATATTATACTATATATCACTACATATCTTAAGCTGTATATATATATATATATATATACATATATATATTATATTTTACTATATATCACTACATATCTTAAGCTGTATATATATATATGTATATACATAATATTTTACTATATATCACTACATATCTTAAGCCATACTTGAGGGAATTAAGATATTGGATCGGGGTTTGTTTGTTCCACACCACGCAGCAGGATTGTCAACCTTTATCTCCATTTATTCTTAATTTTTTTTTTTTTAAAGAGAGCTCATTTTTTTTCCGCCGGAGCTAATTTGGCTCACCGTTAGTTAAGAATGGCTGAGAGCTAGCAGTCATATCAGCAGCTGCTGCTCTCTCATTAGTCCCCCTCAGTTCACTTTCTGGCAGTGAGCCGTTACCTTGGAGCTTCTCTTGTTAAAATGCCAGACGGATGTGAGTAAGTCTCAGCCAAAGGTCTTGTGTGAGCGCTGTAGTTAGTCAGCTTGAGTGTGAGTTTCAGAATAAGAGATTTTGGACTAATTGGCTGACATTCATCCTGCACTATATAAATTATCCTATAAATCCAAGTTCACACGAGCACCAAAGATGAGACGGGGGGGGGGGGGGGGGGGGGGCTTAAATTGTCTCCGTGAGCGTGCATTAAGCACACATCAGTCGACGTAGAAAGCTCCGTCACGGCCGGTCTTAATGCTTGACAAGTTTTGGAGGACGACGCGTGTCTTTGACCGGTATTGCACGCTGCTATGAGCGCTATATTAATTTCGACAAGTTTACTGTCCTCTCTCTCACGGGTCACTACGAAATGGTGACGGCTGCAGGGTCAGGTTGCCATCACCTCTCCATGACGTCTTCGTTTCCAACGACACGAGGAACGCACCGAGCAAACGTTTTGGCACTAGTTATGATCATTTGCTCTTGTTTACATCGACTAATTAATCTCTAATTAAATATCTTATAAATTGACGAACAATGATTTAGCCAGATGGTACATGAAATCTGGTGCGAGGCATTAGCAGACTAAGCTGCTGCTTTAAGGCCCCCCGGCCCATCAGGGGCCCACGTTACGCTCCGCTCAGGGATTTAAGTGTTTGTTGTCATATTTAAAGCTTCCATAAACAACGGAGGAAATGCATTGTTGAAGCGATTTCTGTTGAAGTTGATTGTTGCTCACCAACTAGTTGTTTTGGGGAATAAACAAATCCAAACTACCCAACTCGTCGTACAGACTGACTTGATTTTTGTTTTTGTTTTGTTTTGCATTGACAGAACAGTCTGCTTTCAGCTCAGTGTGACACTTGTTTGCTCGAGCGTCGCTGTCATAAACTGTCACGGTTGTTCCTCTCCGCTGTCTCTCCTCTGATCTCTGTGTTTCACACCGGGGGCGGAGCTTAAACAACACTCCGTGAGCTCGGTGGGCTTTCAAGCCGACGTTCAACACGGTGCGGCGGTTCTGTTGGGAGATGCAGCGACTTCAACCGAGTCAAGAGAGAGAGAGAGAGAGAGAGAGAGAGAGAGAGAGAGAGGAGAGAGAGAGAGAGAGAGAGCGGAAGAGCCATGAGTGAGGAGAAGTCTGCTGTAGCCGCTAAGCTAATTCATGCATTTTTCACACTTGTAATGCCTTATCAGAAGGATTTATGTTTTACTTTTGTAATGTTTATGTGCCGAGGTGGCTCACACGCAGATACCGGCATTAAAAATGTGCAGCTTTTTACATTCTCGACCGTTGTAGTCTGAACGTTCAAAGCACAAAATGGGGAGTTCAGACGTATCGGACTGCTTTTAATAAAGTATTTATCGATGAAAAGTTACGATGCGCAGTAATACAGAAAATTGAGGATAAGGATAACAACAAATCGTCGCGCATTGAATCGTGAGTCGGTGCATTTAGACTATTTCCCGCCCTGAGATGAAAACACACCCAGTGTGGTCCGTGACAGCAGCAGCGGTGAGCGTTTAACGGAGCTGGGTGGAGGGGAGCCTGGCTTCACTCTAAGGGGTTCGACCTGTTTCAGAGTTGTCAGAACTGTCTTGTTAAAAAGCTACCGGTGCTCCTCGTTCCTCCAGATGGCTTAGTGAACTAGTCTCAGAGAGGCTTCCAGGTTAACACGCGTGCTTTTCAGGAAACCTGGGGCCCAATTAATACACACCCCTACAGCCGCCGCAGACGGAGCACCAAGGCGCTCGTTGACGACGCTCGTTGCAATGTTCTCCGAAACAGCAGAGGGCCGTACCAACGGAATGAACTGTGAAGAATCAAAACGACAACGAGCGAAACTCAGCGAAACACCGTTAAACCAACCTCCACGATGCAAATTATCTGCTGAACGGACATTTTTTATTTTTTTTTATTCTGCTTGTTCTTCGTCTTTTTTTTTAATTGTTTTGCTTTGAATTTGGTTGTGTTTGTTAGTTTTGGTTGTTTATAAAAAATGAAATATAATAAGTGTAAAACAGGCAGAAGCGTCTGAAGATGTTTTATTTGATCTCTCCTATAATAATACCTATTTTCCAGTAGATGTTGGAGCTGGAGGGAGATAAAGATAATGTACACCCTCACGTCTCTGAGCTCTCTCATTGCAACACGATGAAAAGAAGGAGACCACGCCAGTCGGCAACGACACACTCCGCTAATTGGACTGCCAAGTATAAAAAGTCTCATAAAAAAACATTCAACATACTTGTCAGCAGCCTTTGACATAACTGGGACAAACACAATGAAGGGATTAATAACATGTGCCAACATCAGGCTATTTTCTTCGACCTCGAGTGCCTGTACGGGCTGGCATAACGCCTTGTGACATTACATGGGGGACCAACAAATAAATAAATAAAAAAAAAGGCATATAATTGCGCTGACGCCAGACACCCCCGACAGCTCGGGATGTGTCCGTGAACAGTGAGAGGATGTGTCATCTGACCCGTACCTGCGATGTCGTCAATAAATAGCTCCACGGAGGACGAGCGCGGAGAAGCGACGACGTCTCTCGTGACAGACGTAAATGTGATTCTTAACCGTCGTGCTAAATATCGCGTTAAATGTGGAGCCAGACGAGGGAGTTGATTGGCCGTTAGAGGCGGAGGGAAGCGGTTAGCGCGGCTCAGAGCTTTTCATTGTGTGAGTTCGGGGCGTGACCCAATATTCTCTAAAATTCACCGGGCTTGAATCGGGTCGAGTTTGCACCAATCTCCCTTTGTGTGTGTGTGTGTGTTTTTTTTTTTCCCAGTTCATCCTGCTGCTGCTTATAAATAAAGTGCGTTTGTTGCATAAGAACCGTAACCACACCCGACTCCCAATTAATTAAAGAGGGAAACTATGTAGGGAGGTAGGGCCTGTGTGTTTTTTTAATCAGCTACTTTGTTATCGTCATTTTACTTTGATCTTACATTTTTAATTGAGCAGGAATAGTCGCGCTATAATTAATAATCTGCTGATTTGCACAATTTGAATATCAACATTTGAGTATTGTGTTGATTTCTCACTGCCGTTTGACAATCACGTCAATCCCAACTTGTGATTTCATTAACGAGGAGAAATGTAACACCTATTAACCTTTAACCCTATTTTTAGGACTCTGCTTGAAAATTGCATACCCATACTAAAAAGAGTGTATTTCTCTAACTATAAGGTCTATTTGAATAGTTTTGGTGTTATAATAAAGGTAACACTTGTGAGATTTGTTCAGATGTGTAAATGTCAGTATATATGTTACTGGGTTAAGAGTAAATTAAGATGGCACAGAGCACAAATTGAAAGTTGTAATTTTCGCCTATAAAAAAATGCAATTTCAGGATATACATTTTTTTGAATGACGTAGCTTGCAAGCTTTAAACCTCTCCCAGATCATAGCACAATATGTTGAGAGTCTCTCTGCAAATCTTACTTTGATAAGTGAAGCATTCAAAAGTTAGAGAGGTTTTAGTACAGAGAGGTCAGGCGAGGAAATTCTAGTTCTTAATCACTTCAGGCTTGAATAAAATCTATACAGGATCATTTGGGGTCAGGCTTTGAACTAGTCCTTTGCAAAAATGTAAGACCACAAGTTGTCGTTGTTACATTTGGGTTTGCGTAAGGATTAAACAGACAAGTGTATTAGTGAGCTCTGAACAGGAGCCGGGCTAGCTTTCCCCTGTCTTAATGCTAAGCTAGGATAACTGAATCCCGTCTGTAGCTCCACACTTCATGCAAACATATGGGAGGTGGTATTAATCTTCACTTCCAACTCTTATCAAGAAAGCACATAAGCACAATTCCCAAAACGTTGATCCATTCCTTGAATCAAAAACAGTCGAGATTCAAACTGCTGTCTCTTCTGTGTCTGAACATTTCCATCCAGAATTGTTGAATTAAGCAAATAAAACAATAACATAACATCAGTCCTTGGATTCAGACGTTAAAGGTAGGCTTGGTAATGTCATTTTTTTTTTTTAAATCTAGCGTACTATTGCTCGTGTCTCAAGATTGCCAACTCTAGCTTTAACGCCAAACCTACGGTGAACCAAAAGTCACGAATCCAAAGGAACATCCGAGAGTCGACTCACCCCGACACCGTCCTCGTGCCTGTACTGTTTCCAGGCTCGGCCCGTGTCACTGTAGAGCAGGAGGTAACTGCTGACCCAGTCCCCAGCTGTCAAAACGTCCCTGCGTGGCCACAGCCGTCACCTCCATCTGCTCCCTGAGGTCCACCTGGAGCCAGGGCTCTTGTTCGGTCACAACGGGAGACCAGCCTCCTGCTCCTGAGAGGGGGGGGGGGGGGGGGGCAGACAATACAGGCAGAATTCAAACATCGATACTTGTGGATATGGATAGAATGAACCGTGGATCGTTGCGGTTTATTGCAAAAAAAAAAGAAAGAGTCCTGATGTGAATACATGCAGGGAGGGATTGCATTTGAAAGGCTTCAAGGTGAAAGTTACACTCCAGCCGACACCGGGGAGGTCAGCCGTCTCACTTCTTGGAAAACAGCTGAATCATTTTTAAAATGTGTTCAGCCTCAAGAACTCACGGAGAGCAGAGTGCCGCTGTAGCTCAACACGGTTACCTCTGTTCGTCGAGCTCCCTCTGCGCCATATTACAGTGTGGCTGTCATCACGTCTCTCTGGAAAACTGAAATGAATGGATGAAACTGTTCATTTAACGCTGTGGGTGTTTCCTTTTAATTTGAGAGGCTGTGCGTTGTATCACAGGAGTGACTAAGAGGGTAAAAAGAGGGAAAGCTTCCTGCGGCCAAGCCTACATATGACGATATTCTATCTTGAACCAACAATATTCAGCATTGACCATTGTTTTCCATTGTTTTGCGGCTGTGAGGTCGTCTTCCAATCGGAAGACCGGCGGCCTCTGAATTCCCCCGGATCCTCCGGTCCATGTCCGCGTGTCCCCTGGGCAGGACAACTTTTTCGGCAACACCACATAATTGCTCCCGAAAAGCCTCCTGATAGTGAATGAATGGGTGTGAATGGTCCCGACGGGCGGGTGCCACCTTGCACGGTAGCCCCTGCCATTCAGTGTATGAATGGGTGTGAACGGGTGATTGACATGTGGGCGTTAAAAGTGCTTTGAGTGTTCAGAAGATAAGAAAAGTCCATTTAGTTCATCCCTTTTGCTCTGGTGCAGCAGCACTGCAGCAGTTTACTTGATCTTTTATACGTCGCGTTCACTCATGCTGTAGTTCGTCTGGTGCGTTTGCCGTAAGTCACTCTCACTTCTATTTCTTTGAGTCACCGGCGCCGAGGATGCCGCTGTCGGAGAGACGTCTTTTTGTCAGACAGGAGCAAAAAGATGTGGCCCCTAAAGCGGAGCTCTTAAATACAGGAAGTGCCAATCAGAATGTACAAAGCAGCCGCCACATCATGGGGGGGGTGTTTGGGAATGTATTTCTTCAGACTATGTCAGTTTGTTGGCTCTTTTCTTTTCTTTTCTTTTGGTCGTAGTGTTTGTCTTTGTTACCCTTTTGTTTTGAAAAGTACTTATGTTCCTGTTTATGATTAGTTTATGAGGTCAGTTTGGTCTGTTCACCTCTATTCCACTTTAGCTGACCCCCCCCCCCCCCCCCCCCATGGGCCCAGGCCATCGTTGCATATTTCGTAATAAATCCTTGTTTTCTGTAAATAAAACCTTCTTTTTGAACATCCTCACGTGTGAGACTGCCTTACTCTGTCCTTCACAGGCGCTCTCATTAAAAGATTTAGTCGCTGTCTCTGCCATCCATCTGCCGCTGTATTTCTATAGCGTTGTTATGAAATGTGTACTTTAGCTTGAGTTCCTAACTAATCAAAATCTTACAAACAAAGCAATTTTCTAACTGCAGTAGGGACACTTAGTTTGAAGGCAAAATATGTGTGGTCAAAATATAAATTTAACAGTAAATATTGTGGCGCTTCAGAGATTTCCTGATCTTTGTTTGGTGCACCTCCACCTCAAGAAACACACCATAATCATTTGAATGTGTTCTCCGATGACAAACGACAAAGAATGACGTAAAAGTGATCATTCCCTCGAAAATCATACGGCGATCGCAATTGAAGTCAAAATAATAGAATCGAGATCTTTCTGCACACGCAGCCGTCCGTTCCTCACCTCTTCAGAAGGATAAAACGGCTATTTTTTGTCATTGCCTTAAAAAGAAAAAAAAAACCAGCCCATGTACCCATTACACAAATGGTTCACATGAGCGTTTTTTTTTGTTGGTTTTTTTGAACTGGCGGTGCAGCTGGAGGTCGCTGCGTTACTCCTCGTACTCACCGTCTCTCCTGTTGAGCTTGGCGTTGTGAGCCGCATAACCGGCCGAGGACTGGGAGGAGCTCTGAATGGACGACTGTGGCAGCGTGGACACCAGAGGGCCGTTGCAATTATCTGTGGAAGAAAAACACACAGGGGCCATAAACTTCAACGCGTTGACGTGGTTTTCTTTTCTTTTTCCTTTTTTTTTGTATTGCATTTCACGCGCCAATCTGACTCGTTTGAAGAACGCTTCTGAAAGGGGCTTTTTTTTTTTTTTTTTTTTTTTTTATTTCCACCGCTCGCCATGCTTGGATTTATTCAGCTTGACTGACATCATAGAAAATATATCCTTGAGGATTTAAACATGTTGGTTCAGAGTGCATCTTTACCTGTCCGGCGGAGTTGTAAAGCAAGAACTGGGGGACAGGGGGGGGGGAGGAGGAGGAGGGGGGGAGTAAATAACAGGGCTGCCTCACTTATCCAGTTCTCAGATACCTCAAACAGTCTATTAACCCATGCAGTGACCCTTGGAAATAGCACAGAAAACACTACTGCTCCCTTTTGTGTACGCGTGTGTGTGTGTGTGTGTGTTCTTTTTCTTTAATCCCACAGTGTGAGATTACATCACGTCCAACAGGCAGGAGCAGATTATGAGTCCAGTGATCTAAACCTGCCACTCTCCTCTTCTACCCCCACCCCCCCCCCCCCCCCCCCCCCCCCCCCCCCCCCCCCCCCCCCCCGCCCCCCCGATCCGCCGTGCCCGCCACAATAAGAGCAGCAGCGAGTCGAGCAACAACAGCCTCTCGCGTGTGTTTGGCTTCACTCGAGTGCAGCGCCGCATTAAGGCCCGTATCTGAGAGCATAATGAAAACTGGCGCCGGCCTGATTACAATTATCCCCGTACTCTCTCCATCAGCCTGTGGTTTACTCCTCTGAGTGCGAGGAGCTTTTCTTTTTTCTTTTTTTTTTTTTGTTGTGTTTTTTTTTTTTTTTTTTTGGATGCTACTTTACTTTTCGATGTTCGGATGGATTCTGAGCACATCTGGAGTGGCAATTGGCCATCCATCTGCTAGACAAGAGCACAGCGTGAGCCGACAGCATGAGCTCGCTCTCCTTTTGGGCGTCCCACCGAAAATTTCGACTGACCTGATTTGGCTGCTCTCAGATCGCTTGCCAAGAGATTTCTCTAATCCTGATTTCAAGTGTGACTAAAGTGGATCAAGCTGTTTAGTCCAAGACTCAAATTATGGCTGAGGCTGCAGTTGCAGATGTTCATTGGGGGAATGAGAACAGCGGCATGCCATCTTAACACAGCACTGCTGGAAACCGGGGGGGGGAGGAGGGGGTCATTATGCAAGCACAGCAGTCACACAATCTGTCAAAAGACTTCCGAGTCCCACTTTTGATCCCTTAAGGATAACTCTCAATCCTCCGATCTTCTTTTTAATTTCTCGTACGATGCATCTCTGGCTGACGAAAGCCTGGACAAACGCTGTGGTCCTTCATTCATTCCACCATTTACAGTACATGACCGTAAACAACAACCAGACCATGACAGCTTAGAGGAGGCGTAACAAGACATTTTTGATGCTACAACACAACGGGTTCTCACCCCCCCCCCCCCCCCCCCCCCCCCCCCCCCCCCCCCCCCCCCCCCCCCACCCCCCCCAACTCGTCAAACATGGCAGCTTGGTCAGTGGCCCAACGGTTTAACCTTTGACACGCTTGGTACCACTTTAGCGTCAATTTTGCGCGCGTCAATTTCCGCTACTTGCACGCGTAGCGTCGTTTAAAAATTGACTCGGTTAGGTTTTGGCAACAACAATTGAAGTTATGCTAACGTAGTAGGAGGCTACGTTAGCATTAGGTTACATCCGTGACTTTATGTAACATAACACCACATCATCTAGTTAAGTAGGCTAAGTTACGAAAGCAGCGCAATGACGTTATGTAACGTAACTCAAAAATAAGTCATCATGGACTTTTGGTGTCGCGCAGGACACGGACACCGGTCTTCTGGGTGAAAGTCCTGTGTTTTTGGACCCATCCATCCAACGCGGACTCGATTTCTGTTTTTTCTACGTCACTTCCTCCTCTAATCCCGCCCTTAACGCGTTTGACGCGTAGGGCCACCGGGCTGACCTTCTGACGGGTTGGGAGTCAGAACGGGCTGCACAGCACATGTCCTCACAGCTGACCGCGTGAGTGCAGTCAACGTTTCCCCGTGTGCAATAATGTGCGTCTTACAGACTCCGTTTGCTGTCGTTGTTTACAGATTTTAGTCTTGAGCCAAAATGCCCGGCTGTCAGTCAGGGAGACTTTACGGATGATTTGCCTGCAAAGCTGCTCCTTGGCCTGCGGGATAACTGAAAATCCTCTGAAGCTGACTCGCGATCTCCAGGCAAAGGCTCAGGGGCTTGAATCTTACAGCCAAATGAAGCCAGACGTGCGTCTGAAAGCATGGACATAAACACATGCACGCAACTGTGCGAGCGGAGAGGGAACGCGTAATCTCTTTTGAAATCATAAGTACACCAGCTGATATGTGGAGCTTTCAGTTTCAGTCGCACAAGTGCTGCATGATGGGGTTTTTTTTTTGTTTTTTTTTAGACTGCAGAGAAGTGTCACGGTGACACTTGGGTTTGCAGCCCACCAGAGGTTATCACGGATTGTGTTAGTGATAAAAAAAATAACAAGACTAAAAAGAGAAGCGCCTGCACACCGACTCCAAGCCGCAATCAAAATCTATTTCAGCACATTTGTGGGCTCAGTGATACATTAAAGGATAAGGTATTATTCTCTCTGCTGCTCTCAGCCCTACGCTGATTGGTTCCTGCTGCTCATGTAAATCTTTAATAACGAATCAAATACATTTGGTTTAGAAGATTGTTTTTTTTCCCGAAAAGTCAGCTGGGCAACCGTGGTTTTCAGGGAATGTTACTCAAAGAAGATCTAGTTAGGAACGCACTGATGAAATTCTGAGCTGATCTAATTTGGCCAACACACAATGTTTTGTTGTTTTTGTTCTCATTTTTTCCCCTTTTTTTTTGTGGCAGGAAAACAAATTATGTTCCTTCTAAATAATAACTGAATTATTTCAAGGTCATTCAGCATGTCATTTTAATTAATGAGCACAAAACTCAATCATACACATTCATAAAAAGACCTCATGATGTGTCCTTCTTTGTGTTGTGTCATAACTGCTTTAAAAGCCTTTTTATCTGTTACACAACTACCTTCTCAATGAGAACAAATGTGCACTACTCACTCAGCCCAACAAAAAACCTTTTAGTGAAACATTAATTAAATGTAATTAAATGTAAAAGCAATTAGAAGCATAAATAGGGCTTTCTTTCATCTCTCATGTTCTTTTTTTCATACAGAATGCAATGTTCTTGTCACTGATCTTTCTCCTGGGACAGTATAATAATCCCACCCTGCCAACATTTCTATTTTTTTTTTTTTTTTTGGGGGGGGGGGGGGGTTTAAAACAAACCGCATGTGCACACGGCACCCATTGCTCAGCCACCTCGCCAGCAAAAGTTGGCGCTTTGTACTTTTCTGCAAAACCTGGGAAACGTTGAGAGAAGATGGTCTGTCAGAGCAAGTAACGCATTCCAACGAGCGACATGCAGGGCGAGTTAGGAGGTAGGATAAGAAGTATAACGAGCAAGGAAGCCCGCTAAGGAGAGGAGATGCGTGGGGGGGGGGGTGATGGCTCTAACAAACACAGGACATTCACCCAGGAGACCGCCGTTCCTGTCCTGCGTGAAACAAAAGTTAGTCCGCTAAGGACGGTTCTTATTTATTCATGTGGTTAAATTGTCTCCGTTGTTACGTTATTATCTAAACCTAATCTTTAACCACGTGGCATTGTCCGGTTTTACCAGCGTGATACAAGGCTGATATGAAATGTCTTTACGAAAACACAGACGTCTGGTTCCGTAAAAGTCGACGTTCGACGTATTCTTTGATTGCAGAGACGTACGACGCCTACATCTGTTTTCCGGCGCTTCGGCGTTTCCCTCTCGCTTCATGCCGGATTCCGTGTGCAGTCGGTGTGGTTTCCCTCTCCGGCTCGGCAGCTGCAGTAGCAGCATATGCTAGCGACAACTGCTGTTTGAGTCTGAATACAAATAACCAACAACAACATTTATCCGGCGCAAAATCTATGTAACACAACAGATACCAATCGACCGCTGCCATCTGCGAGCGCCATCTTATTTGCCGACGGCAGTCAACAAGGTGAATATTTTCCGCAGATGAATCGGCGCAGCCCTATGAATAGTGCATTTGTTTAGGACTATTTCCAGCTGCAGATGAATACATGTGTGGCGCTCTATTGAGTACCTACAGAGCTACAACAGTGAATGTGGGAGAAAGTCAAAATAAACAACAACACATTCGCCGTAATGAGGGCACATGTCACGGCGTGGCTCACTGATGTGCTTTCAACAGCAACAATGGAGCTCCGAGGCACATGGGAATGAGCTGCAGTGCATCAGACTTGGCGACTCAGACAATACTTCTTAACGGGATCAATTCTTTGTTGGTTGTCGTCTTTGCGGGGGATTTCTTGACGATAAGAAATAAGAAAAAAAAAAAAAGAAGAGAATATTGCCAGCCTTATCCTTTAATGCTCTTTTTCAATATCCTTGCACCGCAGTCTGCGCTTTCATTTTATACAGAAAAGATGTCCTCGTCTTTAAACATCCGCTCCCCCAAATGAACGACCGCCGATGCGTTTTGGATGCCGAGTCAGCGTTTCGCGCCGCTCTTTGGTCCGTTTGGAAGATTTAATCAACACCTGTGTCACTTCAAATGAAAGTCTCTGATCAACTTCGTACAAATAATCTTCTGGATTCAAGGACATGAGGTGTCTGAGAGTCGAAACAAAGACACATCTTTCAAACTACCCACTCATCCACTTCTCTGTCAGACATACATTAGCTCCAGTAAGGGTATATACGTTTATTTATAAAGCACGTTTCAGTGTTATATAGCAGCATCGAGTCAGCCCTTCTATGCAGCCCGGCTCTCTCCTTTGCTCATTAGCAAGCCCACCTTAAACCCGAGTGCACAAACAGATGGTGCTCCACAAAGAAATCAAACTCAATCATCACAACAAAGCGCCATTCGTGGCACACATGGGCTGGGTATTTTTAAGCACTGTACAGCTGCAGAGGCGTAAATCATGCACCTGAAGACGACTACGTGCCCAAATCAAATAAACGCGGCGCGCCACAAACACGAGGAAGGAACATCGTAGTCTCAGGCAATGTACAAACGGTTGGGATGTAAGAAAATGCCAACGGGATTTCCTTGAAATAGAACATGCAACAGAGATAGTCCGAGGGTAGACACCTGACACCCATGTGATTAACGTCACAGCAGCAAAACCAGGCTGCAACTCACGCAACGCACGTATGTTCCTCGGAGAGCGCTGCACGGGTTGTACTGATCCGAGGAACCGTACGGCTGTTTTTTATCAATAACAATGGCAATCTTTTTATTTCCCAATCGTTGTTTTAAGCAATTACGCGAGACTACAACGAGGTAAAAGAAACAAATGTCACGAGGGAGGAGAAAACAAATATTGTGGAGCAGCTGATGTAACGAAACACAAATGTGATCGATGCATTTAAAGTTGGATTTTTTTGCTACCTTATTTTTCTGCTGACTAAGACAACTCCCAAAACAAGCAGCTGTGACATCAGCGGGTCTCAATGACGTCACTGTTTTGTGCCGAGGTGTGCAGGAGCAACGAGCGCCGCTTTCTATGGAGCGGACATTATGGGATTACCGATTACTTTTACAGATATGCTGATTAATTAGAGCGAGTGGTTTACATGTTGATTAGCAGCGGTGGAATATTCTGCAAGTGCTGCACTTTCTGAGGTATTTAAATTTTTACGTAACCTCATTGGGAAATATAGAACTTTTTACTCTTCCAAATGTATTTGCTGAAGTTACTTTGTAGATTAAGTATTTACATTAAAAATGTAGGTCAAACTTACGTATAACATGTATTTTATTTTTGATAGATCATTGCACATCAGTACACACAGGAACATCTGTTTACACACATTAACAGCAATAATATAATGATGTATATACTGTATGCAGTGATGGACACACAGGAGTTTATGTTAAAGAAACATATTTATGTGCAAAATAAAAGTACTGTAGTAATAAAAGTGCTACATTTTGGGTTATAATATTCTGTCAGGGTGTAAATAATTATATTACTTCTTTTACAGCATGAGTCATTATTTGAATAACTAAAATGGACGTGTGAAAGCTAGAGCCAGTAAAGCAGATAGTGTCTGTGTGTTGTGTAATCACTTTATGCTGCAAATGATGTTTATTTTCCTTTAAGATGTACCTTTATTTATTTTTAAATTGACAGATTAATCAGTCATCGGTCCAATGAACATTGAGAAAAAGGGTTGTACAAAAACAAACGGCAGCGAAATCTGAAACACAACAAAATGGGATAAATTATTAGTCTATAAAATGTAAAATCCTTGTAACAATTAACAACAGCATATGTTTTCAGAGAGCTCGTTTTCACACAAAAAAAAAAGCGTTTATTCCCATCGCTGTGATTTAGACTGTTTGTGTTTTGTAGTTGATAAATGAGTTAAGCAATTTGTCAACGTTGTCATCTGTTCGTGTTCCGTGAGTGATTATTGTGACTAATGTCTCGGCAGCACGGAACGGAACCAACAGGCCAGGGAGAGATTATTAAAAGCAAGAAATCAGTGAATTAAATATGCTCCACTTCAAACCAATACTTCACAGGTATTGATCAAAGAGATATTGACCCTTTCACATTTTGAAAACGACGATGACTCACACAGTCTGGCAGCAGCTTATCAAGCTATACGAGAGGATTAAGTCGGCAAAAGCAAACTGAACAGAACTGTGTTATTAGTGAGTGGGTAGAAGAATACGCTAGCAGGTGGCTCTATATTTAAGTGTCCAGTTATTTGGTGGAGAAACCCAGCGAGTGACGTTACACCAGCAAGACATTTAAGAGCTACAAGTCCACGGTCCAACTCCGTTATCCGTGTTCACGTACAGAAACGTCAAACCCAACGAACACAGACTCAGTGGGTTGACTTTGTTGACTTTTTAAATGGCCACTTCAAACAGTCCAGTGGCGGTCAACACGTTTTAATAGCCTTGCAGTCAGAGAAACAGCGGGCCGTCTCGGTTTAACGAGCACGTGTTAACTGGTGACTCAGCCAAATGCGTCTGTGATCGCTCCGTAGTGAGAACACCCACAGAACACGTAGGTATTCTCGTAAAAAATAGACCTTCCATACATTTTAAAGACAGACTCAACTGTGTTAATTATCTATATACCGATCGTAAAGATACTACGAGAAACTACGGACGCATTGGGGTGAGAGTCACCAGTTAACACGGTCGCTGGTTGAACTGAAACACCTGTTGCACTGAAATAGTCATTATCCATCCTTTTATTCAATGTTTAAAGCTTCTAACTCGTCTGGACGGCTGGGACAAAACGACAACATTCTGTAGCCAACCAGACCCGTAGAGATTACCCCCGCAGACCCGCACCGCGGGGGGGGGGGGGGGGGGGGGGGGTCCTATGTCGTCCTACGTGACGACATAGGACAGAAGGTCGCAGCTACCTAACGTTAGCACTGATTCACTCAGTAACGTTGATTCACTCAGTAATGTCAGCACTGATTCACTCGGTAACGTTAGCACTGATTCACTCGGTAACGTTAGCACTGATTCACTCGGTAACGTTAGCGCTGATTCACACTCAGTAACGTTAGCGCTGATTCACACTCAGTAACGTTAGCACTGATTCACTCGGTAACGTTAGCACTGATGCACTCGGTAACGTTAGCACTGATTCACTCGGTAACGTTTGCACTGATTCACTCAGTAACGTTAGCGCTGATTCACTCAGTAACGTTAGCGCTGATTCACACTCAGAAACGTTAGCACTGATTTACTAGGTAACATTAGCACTGATTCACTAGGTAACGTTAGCACTGATTCACTCGGTAACAGGGGGGCCTCACGTGTTTCCGTTACGGTACTGTTGCCAACATGCGCAACTCATTAATGAAGCTTAACCAATGATGCACTAGCACCAAGTGTGCGAGAGAGAGCTTTTTGGAGATGTTGGAACGCCACACGACCTCTTTCACAGTTAGTTGTGCCGTATATTATTTATACGATAGTTTGATTGATTTCTTTCCCTGCACTCTGCCTTCTGATTGGCTAGCACTCGTTGCCTTCTTGTTAAGTTTATTGCTCGTGAACATGATCGGTGAAGGGTTATTGATTTCAACTCCGATGGGGATGGCAGCCTTCTTGTAAGTGCTCTCATCTATAATTTTTTTTTTTTTACGTTAACCTTGATGTGGCACGCTGATTAAAAAAAACAAATTGAAAAAGGGCACTTCATATTAAAAAGTTAGCCGACCCCCCCCCTGGAGTTTTTCGGCTACAACCGATCGGTGTTGCTTGTTTGTTGCCCTCGTTGTTCTCCGTGAAGTGATGGAGTGAGGCCAAAGCAGTCAGCCCGGGGGAAACACTGATATAAATAATTCAACATGAAACACGGTCAATACACGGAAAATATATATAGGCTAATTCTAATTTGCTGCCACGGGTACTAAGAACACATAAACCCACATATAGCACCTTTTACGGCAGTGATTAACACCACGAGAGCAAAGGCAGCGTGTCGAAAAGGGAGCGCGAGTTCAGCGGACGCAGACCGCAGAGTCAATAATATCAAAGGGGGGGCAGTGATGGTATCTGGTAACGGAGCGGCCTCAGACCTCTGTGTGGTATCGATAAAGCGTCATACGATACCCTCGCGCACTCGTGGGCTTTGGGGCTTCAGTTGACCTCTGCTCGCCGGTGGGGCCCCCCCAGAGTAGAGAGCCGAGGTATCGGTTGACAATTAGTCCCAAACGCCGGCCGAATTCAAGGAAGCGCTCGTCGATACGAATGATTTGCGAAAACACGGCGCGGTTTACTGTACTGCGCTTGGTTTCTCCGAACGCCGTATATCATCTAAAGGGACCTATATGAGCGTTTACAGGCAGCCGGCGGGGTGTTTTACTGGGCCGATCGACAGCTTTACTGATTATACACATCTCATCTGCCAAATATTAATTATTCACCACCCTTCAGTCAGGACTGTGGAGAAGCAGAGTTCATCTTTCTGCTTGGTAAAGTTATATTCTAGGGGTAATAAGGGTTACTGCTGTGGTAATTACAACAGCTTTAGGAGCTGATGTCTTGATAACATTTGATATATTTGTGATAGAAGGGTTCAATTTAAGTAATTGGTAACTTAATAATGCGTAACTGTGTTTAAAGTATTTAGGGCTGAAGCGATTCCTAAAGAAGAAACTTGATTACTAAAGACAATGGATGCAAAGAACCGCTAAAGAACGAAAACAACGAGGTGAGAGGACAACATTCAGACGTGTTTACGAGAACTTTATGATGGAAGTAAGACTGCGACCTTGAAACCCAGCATGCAACGTGACTCTTAAATGCACTAAAAGGGTTTAGTTTATTCACAGATATTATTATTATTATATGCAATGAAAGCAACAACAACTTTTCTGAAAAGAAGAGCAGTTAGTTCTTCCGTCTTATTTCTTCTTTTGTGGATTTAACATTGCTCCTTAGTAAAGCAAACGTGTATTTTTTATCCGATTAATCAACTCATCGATGGAATAATCATTAAAATAACCGATAACTGCATCATTTGATGGCTCGTGCTATACCGTTCAAAACTGCTTTTGAACTGAAACGAGGTTGAATCGACTCTATCTGGTATCACTTCGATACAAAGATACCTATAAAGGCGACATTTTACCTCCGAGTAAAAAGAACCGATATTGATTCAGAAGCCTGACTTTGGTTGAGACGAGAGGAAAACCTCTTTGGAGAGAGAGAAGGGTGCTTTCTACAGGAAGTGCTGCAGATGTATTTTAAAAGAAGCTTTCGTGAGGAACGGAAGTTCAGGGAGTGCAAGAAGTTGATCGAGTTTTGCTCTTAAGGCTCCGTGTAGCATTTGGTGTGAGTGTGTGTGTGTGTGTGTGTGTGTGTGTGAGTGTGTGTGTGAGTGTGGTCGTGCATGGGCAGTCGCTCTAGACAGGATAACATTTATAGATATGACGCCTGTGCCACGGCGCTGCCCTCAATCTGTTTTTTTGAGATATTTATTTGTCGAAAGCCGCAGCAACAGGCGGAATTAGCCGCAAAAACAACAACACTGAGGGGGAAAAAACAACAACACATGTATATACAAATGCTACAAGTCCTTCAAATTAAAAGAGAAAATAATCCGTTAATGTCTGGACCGACGTAGTCGCCAGAGGCAATCGGTCTTCATGTATTTGATTGGAGACACGGTTTGTTGATCTGCTTATGCTGAGATGAACTGAAGTGAACCGTGGCATCGACAGGCTTCTCTTTAACTCGAGAACCGAGCACGCGTCCGTGATTACGCGCCTTTTGTTTTTCGGCCCCCGCATAAATGCGTGGTGATCAATATCAAATCACGGAGCGTGACGGTGCAGGGCCTGTGTGTCTGATTCACAGGTAATCACACCAATGCAATTACATGAAATGATAAACCGTAAAACAGAATGTGAAATCTAGCCGAACGAGCCTTCTTCTTCTTCTTCTTTTAATTTGACTCTAAAAACTGATTTTTTTTTTTTTTTCTTAATTCGGTCTTGTTTTTTTTTTCATCACTGTAACCCCCCCCCCCCCCCTTGCTGTTTATTGCATCAATCTTATTGGCACGGTCGATAAGAGAAGTGGGTGTTGATAATCCTTTAAACCCCCCCCCCTGCCAGTAACACGGAAAAAATAAACAGGGGATGGAACTCACAGACTCCACGGCTGTTGGAAGCGTATTCATTGCACTCTATGGATTGGGAATTGGTGCAGCATCACCGTGTGACCAATGCAGCTGAAAATGGAAAAGGCCTTCCACTGGCGCCACATTCATCACAATAGATTCTTTTTTTTTTTGTCCATGCTCCCGAGAGACGGGTGCAGAAATGATTCCTCTAAATAGTCTTATATCAAGTGTCCATTATATTTTCTTCTTTTTTCATTTTAACAGCTTCTATCCACTAGGAGATATAGTGATTAATACTGCGACGTTGTTGATCGTTTTTTTTTTTTTTTTTTGTGTAATTCTTGTATATTAAGTATTTTCAGGTGTTGCATTTACAGGATCAGCTAAAAAAAAAAAAGGCATTCAATAATTCTAAATACGTGTATTCATCAATATTGGGATGTACGCAGTGACGCCGCGCCGAAATACAGCGAACGACTTCAGCATCCGTCTGTGTTTGCAGCCAAATAACTCGATAGAAACGCGTTCAGAAGAAACAAACCGAGATGAAAAAATAAAAACTAAAGAAAATAACAGGTGAGATTGTCATCATTTCATGTCTCTGCAGAGCTGCAATCAGTCGGGGATCAGGCGGAGAGAGAGAGAGAGAGAGAGAGAGAGAGAGAGAGAGAGAGAGAGAGAGAGAGAGAGACAGAGAGAGAGAGAGAGAGAGAGACAGAGAGAGAGAGAGAGACAGAGAGAGAGAGAGAGAGAGAGAGAGAGACAGAGAGAGAGAGAGAGAGGGAGGAACGCTGTGTTTTCTCAGTTTAACCGAGTAAAGGCACAGAGCTCTGTAGCAGAGAGCTCCATTCCACTTCCTCTGTGATCATCAAGTCTCTCTGATGGGGATTGATCTGTTCACAACCCCGAAATACAACATGACGACTGTCCTCCCAAACATGAAGAATTAACATACCGTATTTAAAAAAATGGAAATTTGTGAAACAACAATTTTTTAGATTCAATATTCAAAGGTTTTCAAACTACTAATGATGATTTTCTTTCTATTTACAATTTTTCGTTGTCTAGTAGTTAGTATCAAAAAATGCCACGACTTAATTCCTGTTTTATTTCAGTTTTTAGGCGAGACGGAGAAACGAAAATGTAACGACTCGCCTGCAAATGTTTTACGTCTAGGGCTTTTATTGTGAAAGGTAAGAGCAGAAGGAGTGGATTCTGGTCTTCAACTCAAACCGTTTCGCACGCGATCGGTATGAAAGCTCAGAGAGAGACTTTTTCCACTGCCTAATGTAAATGACGTATGATTCAAATAAAGAAACGGTGTGTGTGTGTGTGTGTGTGTGTGTGTGTGTGTGAGGGTCGGTGTGCAAAGTTCATTCTTTTTGTTCATATTAGGATAAGACTCTTTATTTTCAGGGGGGAATAAAATAAAATATGACATCATAGATAAAAGAATTACATTAGAAAAGATCTAAAAATAAGTACATATTTATAAATTAAACCCAACTTCAGTCTAAATTTCATACATATCAGAAAATAGGATTTGCACAAAGGATTCAAATTCCCTGTGGGATCAGGACGACGAGGAGAGTAATCCTCGTGACATAATCACACACTATTTCTGTACCGTCGCTCCTTCATTCCTCCACATTCCTTCCAGTTGGTTTTGTCTCTTCGGAGAAGAAACTCGCCGGATGTTTAAACATGAGGAAAAGTGGCCGCTCAGTCACACAGCAGAGCTCTGCCTCATTTACCTCCTGATAAATTCATCAGGCCTTGAATATGTACAGCGGTAGGTGTTCCTTGAGTGCCTACTTCACATTCATTAGACGACTGAATCTGCAGCTGCATGGTCTCCATCTCACACTCACACTCACTCACACACACACACACACACACACACACACACACACTTGCTTCTGCAGTGATGCTAAATGTCAGCTCGGCTCCAGCACGTTTCAGGTGCTTCAGATGGGAAATAATTAGCTGCTAGCTGAGCTTTCTTGAAAAAATTAAATTTAAAGATGATGTGAAGATGAGAAGTGTGTGTGTGTGTGTGTGTGTGTTGCTTTGCTAAACCAGAAACATTCTGGCTAATAAAAGATGGATGTCTCTACCTGCTGCAAGGGGAACACTAAGAGCATAGCGACGTTCCTCCCGCTGACCTGTGGAGCGTCGTCATCTGTCGTGAAAGCCTCCCCGTTTCCTCTCATCGCGGGAAATAGTCCCTCAAAAAGAAGCCTCGGCACTGAATCAATTATGTGCTCATTATTAATTAGACTTATTTCATTTTCAAGTAGAAATGATTCGTCAATCTGTAGATTTCTGTAGAACATTAAATCATCATCTTTGGCTCTCGGAAGTTGTGATTGATCAAATGTTTAATTTTTGTACGAAACAAATGATGAATCGATCCATCGGGAACATAATCAACAGCCAAAGCTGCTGCTGGTGAATGATACCTCTATCTTCTAGATCTCTCATTCCCTCACAAACGTGTGTTTTTTCTTTGTTTTGACAGCAAATCCCACAATCACTGTCTACAACGCTGTCGCCATCTTGACTTTATACAACCAGTAAACAGAAGTGACCATATTTGGTCTGTGGAGGAGTGATAGAGAGACGCCGTATGCGGCTCTGGTTAAATACAACCTTAGTTATAACTAAGGTTGTATAACCGTCAATCATCGTGTAGCCCCGCCCCTAAAGCATCCCCTGCTTTATGGTCTGTTTGACTCTAAATGTTCCATAATGTACTAAATGAACATCATGCTGTATTGAAGAAGACTGTAAACTAGAGATTGAGACCATAAACTCATGTTTACAATGTTTACTGAGGGAATAAATCAAGAGAGAAGTAGAGTCATTTTAGACTAGACTTCTATACAACCAGAGGAGTCGCCCCCTGGTGGACACTAGAGAGAATGCAGCTTTTAAGACACTTCAGCATTGCCGCCTGGATAAAGCTTATATGGGGATTCCGTTGCAGCACTAAGATACACATTTGAACTTATTACACAATACTTTATTTTATTTTTATAATTAATTGTCCAGCCTACTCTGGCTAGCATGAGATAGGGTAGAGCTTAACGTGTTCCCGACACACAGACTTCACTTACAGGCCACCCGGATAAAAGAACTGCTGCTCACATATTTTAGCGTTTTGTCGGATTAACTATAGCGGCCGTTGGGTGTGTAGCCTCGAGACTCACGGCCTCAGCTAGAACCAAGGTAGACGTCCGGTGGCAACATATATATATATATAAGTGGCAGATAACAAAATACCCTCCAGCACCAACGCTAAGCTAAGCTAAGTCCCTCACTAGTGTGTTCACTGAGACAACGCTGATAACAACACTCCATCTCCTGACCACATGGCACAGAAGTCAACCTCAACATTCCATTTAGATTGTAACCCCGTTGACTTCCTCGTTAATTAAATCAAAAGTATTCAACGTTGTACTTATTCACGTGGCTTTTGGGTTTTAGCCAGAATATTCTGGACTGTTTTATATCATTATTAAAATAAATAAAAAAAGGTATGCCAACTTACAGTCGAGCGCCCCGACACGGGCATCTTGGCTGTAAATATAAAACCACTCCAGCTGAAGTGGTCAACGCGGGCCTCGTTTCAAAGCATTTAAAGAATGCAGCTGGGAAATTATGCACAGAACTGAACGCAAAGCTCAATATATTTTACAAGGAAGCACTCGACCCTCCTCTTCCTCACGTCTGCTGCTGCCGATGCGATTGCTGGAAAGGGAACCTTGCGGGTTTGCTGCTGCCGGAGACACATTTCCACCAGTGGAGTAGCAGCAGCCGTGTTTACAAAACACGGAGGAAGAGGAAATCGTCGTTTTTTCGACACGGCTCCCTCGGATGCCAATCACTTGGCCGTCGCTGTAAAGGTCACACCAGTACAGTATCAATTAACTCCTGCTGAGAACGGCAGATCGGAAATGCTGATGCATTGACTGACGTACTCGTCTCTCCGTGAAGCTGAAGAAGGAGCAGAGGGACTCCTGACAGGAAGTGGCTGGCCGCTTGACAAGGCCACGAGAGCCAGCCGTGACGCATCTCCGCTTCCCCCTTCCCCCCAGTTCCCCCCCCCCCCCTTTCCCCTTTGTTTCTCACTGGTTAAATATGAGAGCAGCCATCTGACCTCCAGGAGCATCTCGCCATTTCATCTCGGCACAGCGTTGTCAGACGCGATCACTGCACACATCTGAGAAACCGCAAGGACTGCCATAAATGAGTAATGCGGCTGTCAGTTTAGCTCAGCTCCTCGGCTTAACATAAACTGCTCAAAACCCAAACGCGAGCCCGGTGTCACAATCGCCCTCAGAGAGCAAAGATAAACCCCCGAAAGATCAGATGATGTCATGCTGCTGGCAATTCATTTACCGTCGGGACTCACTTTTCACATTTCTAATGTAGAAAGAAAGGGCAAGGAAAGGTCTCCGGTGCTGCCGGAAAAGCTGCATTATTTCTTTTTTTAACGTTCCACCGTACTTAAACAAAAACATCTGGAAATATGAGCGCTGTAATGATGATTTTGTTATTCGTGTGGAGTAGCACTAAAAGTGTAAACTTTCTTCAAAGGCTGTAGCTAGAGGGGAAAAGGTCACGGAGTCATTAAAATAAGAAAATGTTTTTCCCTTTTGGAAGCAAGACGCATTGAAATCTGAACATAAGGTTATCATTTATATATATATATATAAATATATATATATATATATATATTTTGTGTACAAAGCTGACATTTTGGCCTGAGAGTGGAGCTTGTCTAAAATGGAAAGGTCCATCCTCTGGGGAGCACGAATGACCTTAAATTTAACTCGCGATGGTGCCCATTAGATTCCATGTAACAGTCTGGACACATGGGCGCTAAACATCCGACGTGACCGGTGACCCATGAGAACAAAGAGCTGAGCGGGCCGTGGATCAACCTCTAGAACCAGACGCATTCATACGCAGAATCCAGACAAGAGTTTGGGACTTAGGGAACCTTTGTAGTTTCAGTTCGTAGTCCACGCGGTATGGAATAATCTCACGCGCCGGCAGGCTTCGGTCGCACGCAGGTGAACGGTCCCGATTGGAGAGCAAAAGAGGCGGAGCTTATTATTGTTTTGGAAATTAGCTTGGAAACTTGTGAACTTCCGTCGCGTTTCTCAAGTTGCTAATCGGACTGTGGACAACGAGCAGCACACACTGTAGGCCCGGATATCCGTTGGCTACACCGGAAGCCCTGAAACATATAGCCCAGTGTCCCCAGAGGCTAAACCATTGTCTGGGCTGATAGCCAATGAGTTCCAAGATTGTGTTTTTTTATATATAGAGATTCAAGCTATAAAACAAACATTCTATGTTAAAACACACAACTTCCTGTGTGTTGCTTCCCTGCAGGTGAAGAACTACCAACCTCGGGTACATATGGGGAAATTAGAGCAACCGGAGGAATCAAAACATGTCTGAATATTTCCAGTATATCTGGAAATATAACCTACTGTCGCAGTCAGCTTCAGCTCTCATGACGCTGTCTTCTGTTAGCTTGTATTCTAATTACCATATCGACCATATTTTCCTTTTCATGCTGCTTTAATTTCATGTTTACTGAAGGTTGTAAAAGCCCGTTACTGTGAGTCCACACGCAGGAGGCAGTGTTTCATGAACGTCTCACATTTACTGTAAAAACCAACGATAAAAGTCCACTCAGCTGCCGGTTTGCTAGATCCACCCAGCTACTGTAAAACAGTCGCAGTCCAACAACCCCCCCACGGTAAATCACCAGGGGGGGGGGAACTATATAACAGAAACTCAAACTGGGTGTGTGTCTCCAGCGTGTGAATCAGAAAACACACCTTTTGGTACTGAGAGTGACTCCGGTCTGACGGCTTCAAGAGAAATAAAGAACGTGATTTCTATTCTGTTTATCTGCTAATTGGTTTCTTATTTAACGGGTGAATCATTTGCTCTGTGAAATAAAATTCAAAATCCGCTGGTGTTCAGTGGAGAGACAAGCAGAGACAGCCTTCACATCAGAGAAGCTTAAGAACAATGACTTGATGCTTTATTCAGACATGTTCAGATCTCCGCACATATCCAACCCACATGCATTAATGAAACCACTCAAGCAGTTCAACCCCAAAACTACAACTGGCCAGCTTCAGATTTATATAAAATGGGTGGGGGTGGGTGGTGTGGGGGGGGGCGGTATAGTCTGTCTTTAGAGGAAGCTGGTGGGAGTCGACCACTAACAGCAGCTGTCTGTGCAGTACAGCTGTGGCCAGTCAGCAGTTTGTGTTCTCCCAACACACACACACACACACACACACACACACACACACACACACACCAGCAAGACACCCCCCCCCCCCCCCCCCCAAAAAAAAAGAACTGACTCTATGTGCCCAAATAAACCGAGGTGTGCCACAAAGAAGAAGAAGAAGCCCGGTCTGCAGAGACCGCGCGCAGCCTCTCCAGACTGCGCTTTGACTTGTTTCGTGAAGGAGAGGAGATGAACCTGTTTGCTTGACCTTCATCGCCACACACTGGGAGTCCGTCCTCTCTCAACGGGAGAAGCAACACACACGGGGTCGAGCCTCAACAACTTGTTCTCTGCAACCAGCGCGGACACCAGCGCTCTCCAAAGTGCATTTGGAAGAAAAAAAAAGAGCAACAAACAGCATGATGTGCAATAGTCACGATGCTCCCTCTGAGGACAGACGAGCGGCGGCAGCAGCAGCAGCAGCAGCAGCAGCAGCAGCCAGGCGATAAAAACTTCCGCTTCTATTCTGCTTTTTTTATTTTCCCCAGCGCGCGGACCGGAGAGAGAGAGAGAGAGAGAGAGAGAGAGAGAGAGAGAGAGAGAGAGAGAGAGAGAGCTTCACAGGTGAGCGTGGAGGTGAAATACTCACAGTGAGCGGCGGCGGACGCTCCGCTTAAGACGCTCAGAGAGTAAAGGGTAACCATATGCAGCAGAACAACCATCTTCCCAGCCGTGGTGGTTCGGGTTATTATCCGTTTGTCCGCAGAGAGAGAAGAGAAGAGAAGAGAAGAGGAAAAAAAACAGAGGAGAGGTTCCTCCTCGCTCCTCCAGCACGGAGGGATAGAAGGAGTCTGATGTGGAAGAGAAGAGCAGACCGCTCCGACGACGACACTCCCTCAATGTGAGGCGCAACCCGCCTCTCTCTCTCTCTATCTCTCCCTGCCTCTCTCCCTCTGTCTCTCTCTCCCTCTGTCTCTCTCTCTCTCCCTCGTGCTGTCTGTCTCCCTCTCTCTGTCTCCCTCCGTCTCTCTCTCTCTCCCTCTCTTTCTCTCTCTCCCTGCCTCTCTCTCTCTCTCTCTCCCTCTGCCTGTCTCTCTCTCTCCGTCTCTCTCTCTCTCTGTCTCTCTCTCTCTCTCTCTCTCTCCCTCTGTCTCTCTCTCCCTCTCTCCCTCATGCTGTCTGTCTCTCTCCCTCTCTCTCTCCCTCTGTCTCCCTGTCTCTCTCTCTCTCCCTCTGTCTCTCTCCTCTCTCTCTCCCTCTGTCTCCCTGTCTCTCTCTCTCTCTCTCTCTCTCTCTCTCTCTCTCTCCCTCCCTCTGTCTCCCTCTCTCTCTCGCTCTCTCTCCCTATCTCTCTCTCCCTCTCTCTCTCTCTCTGTCTCTCTCTCTCTCTCTCTCTCTCTCTCTCTCTCTCTCTCTCTCTCTCTCTCTCTGTTTCAGTCTATATTGGCAGAAGGGGCATTGTGGTGCCCGAGCATTTGCAAGGGAAAATGCGCCACAGGGGGAAGGCTGCGTATGCAGCAGCAGCAGAAATTAATGCCTCTATTTATCCGGCTAACTTTGAAATAACAAGTACAGTGTGTGAGCTCGGAGCACGAGTGTTCTGGCGTCTTATGAGTTATTTTACTCTCACCAGTACTGGCGGTTGCTGTTTGTGGGAGGGGAGCCAATCTTTGCGAAGCATCGGCTTGTTGTATTTATTTATTTATTTATCTTCACCGTTCCGTTGCCAAGAGCGGAAGTCTTTCTGTCGCAAAATTCAAATTAGTTTTACTGGCATGAAGTGCAAGGCTTGACAAATGACGTGGCGGCAAGATGTGTACTATATAGTATGTGCACGAACAAGACCGGGGGTCTCTACCGCCAGGGGAGGGGAGGGGAGGGGGGGGGGGACGCATGCAACCAAGGGGCCCCGATAAAATCACACCTCGCTTTCCTGGTTACCAGGCGTGAGGGTTGTTTTCACCTTGTGTCATCAGTAGGGTTGGGTACCGAAAACCGGTGCCAATATTCCGGTTCCTATACAACCGGTGCCTACCGGACCGAAACGCAACGCAGCAAGAATTGCTGAAGTTTATTTATATTTATTTAAGTATCCTGTAAACTGTTGTTAACAGTTAATATATTGTTCATAGTTTGACGTTAAAAAGTTTGAAGCTGTAGTTTGAAGCCAAGGGTTTTGTATTTATCTATATTTATAGTATACTTCAAACAGTTCATATATTGTTCAATTTGAAGAAAACAAGTTGCCTTGGCAATAAAAAAAAAAGTCTTTCTTTAATGTCGTCAATCGTCGTTTTGTGTGTTTGTTTTTTAAAGTATCGTTTTAGCACCGGTATCGGGAAAAAACCCAAACGATACCCATCCCTAGTCATGAGTCATCGTGCCAAAATATGTGGTCCCGGAGACAACTACCGTATGAGGAACGACCACAGAGGAGGTCTTAGTGCTGACAACCAAACCTGACAGGTGTGTAGGCATGGTCCGAGCAAAGGGGGAGGGGCCATTATGGCAAACCCCCACTTTACGCCCCCGGCTCAATTTTGTGTCATCGCTGCCAACATGGCCACGGCCGGAGCCGCCCACTTCCAGCTTTCATTTTTTGGTTCTTCGGGGAACCCTCCGGTTCGTCGTCACGGAGACTAACTATGCATCGGTGTGCGGATGGTTCTCTGTGACATGACGAGGTGTTGCAGTTGAGCTCAAAAATGAGGAAAACAGTTCTGGATAAATTAGTGTGGTTTGAGCAACGGAAGTAGGAAGTGGGGAACTTTACGGCCCCGCCCCGATTTGGCGTCGCGGCTGGTTTTGATCCCATCACATGATGGTCTCTAGTTTAAAACATGCATTATATATTTCACAAGGGTTTTTATTTACTGATTTAAGAAATGAAGATCATGCAGTGTGCTCGTGTTGCTGCAGTGTTTGTCTGTCTGGTACCACTTGAAGGCCCCCCCCCCCCCTTGACCTTCTTCCTTCTGCTCTTCTGCTGGACTTTTATATTCATTTTCCAAACACCAAAAAAACAAAAATCCATCATTAACGTATCTCGACACAGATGAGTCAGCTGGACGGACGGCTCCAATATGCTACAGGACGATATTTCACGGTGATCTTGGATTTTGTATTTTAACGTTGACCAAAGCGATGGACTGACTGACTGACGATTAGACGTTAACGAAATAAAAAGAGAGAACAAATAAAAGCAGTTTCCACATTCCAGCGCTATACACACCATCAAATGACACTAAAACTAATTGGTGCAGCAAATCATTAAAGCGGACTAAAATGTAAATATAGATATAGTTAAACAATTAAATGTGGTAATAGAGTCATAGAAGACCAGAGATAATGACGATCTAAAGAGGAAGCAGATTTCAAAGGAGCTCATTACTGCTCTCTGTGTTGTTCTGCTGGATGTTTTTTTATATGGCATGGTCAGTTGTTTTTTTTCTACCCCCCCCCCCAATTAAATACTGGATTTCCTGCAGCCTGAGATCACATTCTTGGTATTTGGGTGTTATTTTCTCTTTCGCTGAACAACCTGATTTGAATGCGCTCACACTGGCTGCAGTGGAACAGGAAGCGATGCTCCGTCTCTACATCTTGTTTGCTGGCAGAACTGACTCAGTCTGTTTTCCACGGGTTGCCAGTTTTTTTTGGGGGGGTTTTTCTGCGACAGCCACGCTCAACAACGGCCAATTGGTCGGTCGCTTGTGTGGTCACTTAGTTGGGTTTTTTGGACTCGGTATTTATTGCTTTCTGATTGCTGGTATCTGGCACTCTGAACTCTCTATTCAGTGCTAAATAGTAGAAACGGTTTCCTTTCTTGTTGTAGATGTACAGCGGCTGGTGCACTTTCTCTCCATCTTCTCTTTTTCTTTTGACAAACAAAGATCTTTGATAGGGTACAAAGTCCACAATTCACTACCACTACCGTGTCTTTAGTCTTCCAAGCTGTACCGCCCCTGCTTTACTACCGTTATTAGCGAGCTAACGCTAACTTGTCATCAGGATAAGGAGTAAACAGCAGCACCAGGAGAGCTACTGGAGGGACGTTACGTTCCTCACTTCAAACAGAACAACAGTAGGATTCTGTAGTGACTAAACCTGCTGTCGAACTCCTTCCTCCTCATCAAGGACTCCAACATGTTTACGTTTTAGGTGCTGAATCATCACCGTGGTGCCGCGTCGCTTTTGCATATCTTGCAATTAACGACTGAAATGCTCCCACACCTTGAATGACTCGGGTCGTACTGACTTCTCTTCCCCCGCCGCGTGTTTCAGAACAACGTTACGGGTCTCTGCGATGGTCTTTCCTCTTCCTCCGCACTCAACTCAACTTTGTTTTTTATACTCAAACATCTCCGCGACTTACTGAGTGGCGTAATAATCGCGTGACGCAACAAATCGATAATGAAATTCGTTGCCAAACGCTTTTAATAATCGTTTTTAATCGATTTTATCGATTTGTTGTTGCAGCCATACTCACATGCACTAAAAAGGTACGCACAGCTAGCTCAGGTATGTACACAAAGCACAGAGAAGCTTGGATAACGACTTCATTCTCTGCTCAGGTGGATATCACTTTAACTCTACATTGAATTTGAATTTTAAGCACCTTTAAGTACAGTATCGTCAAAGCATTTTTAATACAGTTTGTAAAGTAATATTAACAATGGACAGCAAATATTACGATACAAGATGCATTATTCAGCACTGCATACACTTTACTGCACTATACAACTACATCATTACAAAAAAAACAACTCTTAATTCACCGTAATGACAGAAAAAGTACTCTTATGTACACGATATGATGAAATATAGTTTACAAGTGGTTCTTCTGTGAGGAAGAGATACAAACAAAACAAGGCAACAAGGCAACTTTTGAGGAAGCACAGCACAGCTCCATGTGTTGTTCTCCTGGTTCTCCCTCAGGCTCTGACACACATCGCCGCTTCCCCCCAAAACACTGTCAGTTTACTCCCCGAGTAAATGTTGAATTTTGTTTTCGTCCGAGAGCGCGTCGATTGTGTGGCATTTCCCGGCGTACGGCTACAATCTCTGAGCTGCATGAGCACACGACGATGAAAGACGGAAGACATTATTGTGAACGTATCCATTAGGAGTGTTTAATATAAGTGGATATACAGCAGTTTAACATGTCTATATATAATGGTGAAGAGGAGGAGCAGAGAGAGGAGAGATCTAGTAGGAATCAAGAAGAGGAGCCCCTCTGCTGTAAATCTTTCCAGCACCACAGTTGCAGACAGCTTCCCTCTCCGTACGAAATAAATGTCCTCACTCCCGACACTCTGATCCATTAATAAATCAAATTAAAAAAAATACATGGCTGTGCATGTTTCCCCACTACAGCGACTCTTCATTTTAAGGGGTCCAATTTCCTATAATTTACTAGAAAGGAACTGACATGGAAATGTAGGTTCATAGGAAGGTTACTGGGGGGAAAAAAAAGGCAATGGTACAAATAGTATGGTACAAAAATGAGAAAATGGAGATTATGTCCAATTGGTGCACTACCAGGGTATTAGTTCCAGTTGACTCCGGTGTAACTTAGAGAGTCATTATTCAGCTGAACATGGAAAAAGTGTCATGGCTGTCTACAGGCGAGTGTATAAACTCAACACATGTGGAGAATACTGTTTCAAATCAATAACCACTTCAATAAAGCGCTACCCAAAATGACTACGTTATTAGTATACTATAGGACTTTACTGTGTAATAGTCTTTATATACTGTAGTAGTATTTTTTTTTTTACTTTTACATGAGCTTGTTCAAACTGCATTCTCAGTTACAGAGGGAAAGACATTTTATCCTGGATTGTGGTTAAAGTTGTAAATTGGAACAAAACTAAAATGCAACGACACTACTTGGTTATGTTTTTAACTTGTAGACTGTAAATTGAAGTAAGTTTGATCCGTCTCTCCTCCCAGACCTCCCCCACACGGACTACGATTAGAAACGTATTTGAGATTCATCAAAAACAAACGTAGCCCCGCAGAAAATCAAAATGTAATTGACAATGTGGGTTTTGTTCGTATGTAAATGTAATTTTCAGCAGAACCTGGCTACTTTTGGAACAGCTCTATAAGCTGTTACCTCAACATTGATGTATTATCAACACATACGCGTCATGATATAAGTGTTTTGTTGCTTCCTGGTGAATATAGGTCCAATATTCACGTTTTTTTTGAAGCCTCAAGTGTGGCATTTTGGTATCCATTTAATTTACTAAATAAACATCCAACTAGCGTAAAACTGAACTAGAGATTGAGACCATAAACTCATGTTTACAATGTTTACTGAGGGAATAAATCAAGAGAGAAGTAGAGTCATTTTAGACTAGACTTCTATACAACCAGAGGAGTCGCCCCCTGCTGGACACTAGAGAGAATGCAGCATTAAGGAACTTCTTTACTGGCTTCACTTGTCAGAACCAGAAGTTTCCACTCATGGAAAATAATTATTTATAGCAACATTAAATGGAAGATGGGAAAATGTCTTCAACCACTCACACAGGTAATTGCTGCCCCATTGAATGTATTTTTATTTTCTTCCATCTGTGTCCCATCAACTAGAATAAGGGGCGGTTGGGGCAGTAGTGCTTTCCACTAACAAGTGAGAGCACTCCGGAATGTTCCCCTGCATTTATGAACATCCAGCTGCACTCTGCGTCCTTGAAATATTGTGATTTTTTATTTATTGTGCAATATGTTATATTTATGTCTGTCTGTTTGTGTGTTCTGCTGACTCTGTGGGCTGACCCTTGTTCTCGAGCTGCACTGATAACAAATTCCAGCTCACTCCGGTGATGGAGTCATTAAAGTGAGGGGAAACTGGGATCAGCGGACACCTCTTGGAGTTGTGCAATGAATGCTTTAAAGCGACACTATGCTACTTTTGAAAGAAGAAATAATATATAGTTTCTCTCACAAACACTAAGTTGAACTCAAAAAGCAATGAAACCAATGCATAGTGTCTTTTCAAAATAAACTTCTGTGTTCACAGGAAACATACAGTAGCACCTTGTTACAGTGTCTTTTCAAAATAAATTTGTGTTCACAGGAAACATACAGTAGCACCTTGTTACAGTGTCTTTTCAAAATAAATTTGTGTTCACAGGAAACATACAGTTGCCTTTTGTTACAGTGTCTTTTCAAAATAAACTGTGTTCACAGGAAACATACAGTTGCCTTTTGTTACAGTGTCTTTTCAAAATAAACTTCTGTGTTCACAGGAAACATACAGTAGCGCCTTGTTACAGTGTCTTTTCAAAATAAACTTCTGAGTTCACAGGAAACATACTGTAGCGCCTTGTTAGTGTCTTTTCAAAATAAACGTATGTGTTCACAGGAAACAATACAGTTGCTCCTTGCTAGTATCTTTTCAAAATAAACTTCTGTGTTCACAGGAAACATACAGTTGCCTTTTGTTATGTCTTTTCAAAATAAACTGTGTTCACAGGAAACAATACAGTTGCTCCTTGTTAGTGTCTTTTCAAAATAAACTTCTGTGTTCACAGGAAACATACAGTTGCCCCTTGTTACAGTGTCTTTTCAAAATAAACTTCCAATGTAGCTAGCTATCAACTAGCTTAAATGTTTACTTGGTTTAGGCAACATAATAACGTTATGTTTAGGAAAAGATTTGGATTAAAATAAGTATGTTCCTTACGACAAAATATTGGTAAAATGGTAAAATACTTAAGTTATGAAACAAAAGCAAGTTAAAAAATGTCAACGAAGACTCTTCTTCACATTCTTATTCATTCACAAGTCTCACCGTCTCTCTTTTCTCTGCGACTCCAACTCTATCAGCGGATTGTCGGCGTCCACTTTTAAGTGAACCAACCACATTGAAAAACTGTTCTCATCTGTGCTGCTATCAGTTGATGCAACCCTCCTCCACCCCATTCACCTCCAGTCTCCAACATATCCAGTGCCCAGTCCTGCTCCTTATCTTATCTTCAGCAACTGCCTTCAACACCACCACCACCACCACCACCACCACCACCAGTGTCTGGCCTCCAGGGGCAATACTCCTGATCTAACCACAGCATCGCTACACCATTTCAATATACTACATCACGATGGAGTCAAATCGCCAAAGACACTTCACTATTCATCTCATCATGCATACATAATGGATTTTGTTTCCCTCTAATGAAGTATCTCCTGATGGATGCACTACATTGGTTGCTCTCACTGTACAATAAAGACGTGGATGGATATTCATTTGAGTTAGTCGAAAGTCGAGAGTGCGTCGACGAGTTTGTGAAACACTCACTTGATCATTTTAACACTGGTGGGTTTTGCTCCTAAAGCTTTTCTTGGTCTGGTATGACCAGCGTCTTGTGGTGATGGTGTTAGCAAACTTATTTCTGTGTACGTGACATCAGTGGGTCAGTTTACTGACTTCATGGCTCTTTGCTACTCATGCTAGCGTTCCCGTTTTTTAGCTAACCGTTTTCCTGTTATTGTGACTTTTCACAGCAATGTTTTAAATTTCGCTTGTTTTTCTTTCGGGAATGCCTTCCAACACTCGTTTCATTCCTTGATTTGTGAAATAGCTCCCACTATGAGTATATGTTACTTTACCAGTATGGGTCCTCGTAGCTGGGTGGCGTCCAGACAAAAACGTTGCTTAATGGTAAAGTCCGCCCTTGAACTCGGGAGAAGAACTTCATCACAGCTGGGGAAGTGTAATTGTAACTTCCGTCTGTTTTCTGGTTAGTCGGACGGCGATTCTGTGAAGGAGAACACGCTCGTCCTCAAGGACGCCACCGACGGAAGTGCTCGGGCCTAAATATGAGAGTTCTTTGCATCCGAAGAAACTCCCGCTCATCCATCATGTGCAAGAGTGAAATTCTCAGCAGTGTCGGTGCTTCCCAAATTAAATTCTCCACAGTGGCTGCATCAGAGGACGGTGCACTCAGTAGTTTTTTTTCTTTTTGCCAGATAGAGGGTCCTGACAAAGCTGCAATCAGATAGGTGTCACAGATTCCGGTGATATGTGAGCCCCTAAAAAGGGAAGCGGTACACCTTGCTCCCCTAGATATCCTTAGCGACACCATTTCACAGCTGCCAAGTGGACAAAAGCCCCTGCAATTCCAGCAGCAGAAAAGGGAATTAGTCTCAGCTTGAATTGCCCTAATGCTTTTTTCTATGTCTTATCTGGGCTTTTGCGTCCACATAATGCAAACAGAGTTCTCATATTCAAATTGCCTACGGCTGTAGTCATTGAAACAAATGTTCCTAAATGTTCCCCTCCTTCGTATTGAGCTCCAGAGAGTCATGAAAGGATCAAAGGAGCATGTCGCCGCAAGGAGCTCAACCCGGACAATGCAAACGGAAATGGCCGACTGACATTGTCAGCCACTTCATTTTAATTGCACGGATTATGGAGCTCGTTTCCAAAGCTAATGTTTCTTGTTTCATTGCCTTTCACGTTCCTCCATGCTTTATTGCTCTCTCTCTCTCTCTCTCTCTCATAGCTTTTCTTTCTCACTGAAAAGCCAATTAAGTCCCTCCATGCTTTCATTTGAATCGCATGGCTTTTTGCGGTCACCCCGAGAAAAATGCCCCACATGGGAAATGTGGAAGAGGTCTTTATTGCTGACTAGAATCCAGTGGCTGGAGGTTAGCTGAACAATCTGTCTTTCCCCCACACAAAACCTGGATGGAATCAAAGTTCTTTTTGTCACATGGATCACATGGTTTTGGGCATAGACAGAAGTGTCCCCGTCCTCTATTGTAACCTGACAAAAGTGCTTGATTCCATTCTCCGGCGGAGACAATATCAACCGTCAAACCAGGGACGGCGGAAAATAGCCTCTGGAAGTGTTTGAAAAGCAAATGAAGTCAAGACTCGCTGCGCAGTCACAAAAGCAACTTTAGAGAAAAGCAACTAATCAAAAAAAAAAAAAATCGCACACAGAGACAAAAAAGATGGAATACAATATGTAACATTATAAAACAAAAGGAAGCCCAAGACACAAGACAGTCTGTTGAAAAGACTTGACAGATCTCTAAGAAGATAGCGTCCCGTTTTCAACTGCGTGGGTCGATTTGAAAATAAAATCCACCTTGCATATGTTAAATCCCAGTGATTGTTTTGTTTTTAATCTTTAATTATTTATTTATTCATTCATCTTATTTAATTCATTCATTTCTGTGTGAATATTTATCCGTGAAACACGTTGCACTGTCTGTGAAGGAAACAATAGAAAATCATGATTGGGGAAAAAAAAAGTAATTTCATTTGTTTCATTTGTATATTGTTAGCATATCCAATCATTTCGAAAGAAGAAGCAAATATCAGAGAAGAGGACAAAACAACAATTTTCTGTATAGCTGTATATTAAGTTTGTTCATCCCGGTACTTTTAATCACGTCACGTCTCCTCAGCCCCTTGCAGCCCCCGAAGGGGGGTCCTGATCTCCAGATTGGGGATCCGACGGCAACAATAAAAAACACAAAAAAACATTTAATATATTAAAATCCTGGATGATAAATACACAACGGCTATACTTAAGAAACATGACATGGCAGCATCTGCATTCACTGTTACTGTGACACATGCCTGTATCACGGTTTGAACGCACATTATTTTTGGTAAAATGGCTGAAATAAAAAAAAACGTTAGTTGATGTCGAGCTTATTTTGTGATTTTAATTACATTTTTACATTTGTGCTGGCTTTTTCAATTTACACTCAAGCTCACACCTTTAACACCTACATTGTTGCTGCAGTCGGCTGTATTCCTCCGTGTCACATTGTGCACGAAACAATATGCTTCTGCTGTACTTGGCAGGAGAGTAATATTTGTCAGGGGAGCTGAAGTCACTGGGTGTGAGGGGTTTCATAACATTTCATTTCAGATATTTAATAATCTACGAATGTGTGATTTGTGCTTCTCTCTGTTCATTTCTTTTCTTAACCTCCGTGACTTCCTCCTATTACTAAGAAGAAATCTAGACTTGTCCTATTGTCATTAAAGCAGCCCTGTCGCCAAGGAAAATGTTGGCATTGTACTTTTCTGCAATGCACGGGACACCTTGAATGTGGCCGTTCTTCCATTCGCTCAGAGCAGGTCACGTAGTATATTGAGTGACTGCGGTATGCAAGTGATGTGCTCTAATAGCAAGTATAACAAGCAAGAAAGTCCACAAAGGGCAGGCAGGAGGCACGGGTGGATTACAGAACCGGTCCCAGGGGCCCCAATAGCTCAGCACACCCCTAAGCCAGAGAGCTTCTGCGTGAAGTCGCTGTTATTAACTTGCATTTCTCATCACATAGACAAAGGGTTTTGTCATTCCTGTCCAGAGCACTAACAGTCCTATTGAAAATCTGAAGGAAGAGCTGAAACATTCACTTTGAAGATGTCACAAGAAAGAAACAACCCTGATACATTTTAAGTGAGTACTTATTCCCTCAGTACTTCAGTAGCTGTGTATATCTATTAACTGTGCTGTTGTGCTGGAATGGTTAGTTGCGTTCAGCTGTTCCAAGGATTCAAGGATGATTTATTGTCATTACGTTGTTTCGTTACAGTACATCGTTATGCTACATTGCTATGCTACGTTGTTGCGCTACATTGTTATGCTACATTGTTATGCTACATTGTCACGCTCCGTTGTCACGCTACATTGTTACATTGTTGTTACATTGATACGCCAAGTTGTTACGTGACGCTGTTACGTTGTTATGCTACATTGTCACGCTACGTTGCTACATTGTTGTTACATTGATACGCTAAGTTGTTATGTGACGCTGTTACGTTGTCACGCTACGTTGTTACATTGACGCTGTTACGTTGTCACGCTACGTTGTCACGCTACGTTGTCACATTGATACGCCAAGTTGTTACGCGACGCTGTTACATTGTTATTGCAACACAAACCATGATGTTTTTTTCAACCTTAACCAAGTAGTTTTGTTGCCTTATGTGTTATTGTGTGTTTCTGCAGATACAAGGCTGATATGAAACGTATACCCGTGCTTTGAGAACTTACAATGCCACCTTTTTTTCTGCCAACTAAAGTCAAGAAATGTATATTTGTGTTACAGCCTAACACAATATAGTGACGGGAGTGCATTCATCGAGCAGCTAATTAAATGGATGCACAGTACACCTTGCTCTCATTTTGATGGAGCTGATATTCTTGATGTAATGGTGCTTTTTATCTTTTGTTCACATGAAAGTACTTCTGTACCTCCAACTGTCCTCAGGAACATTTCTTCACAGGGTTTTCTTCGTCTTATTGAACTGCGGGTTCCTGTTTTTTTGTCCGCTTTGGTCAACAATCAGCACCTTACATATTTCTTATGCTGTTTGGCTTCCACAGAAAACTGCAGGACCTAATACATGACTAATACAAAGGAGTCACAATCGGTAAATCTGGCTAATATGAAAATAAAAAATAAAACTCCAAACAATATATGTCATTCATTATCCGGTTCTATGGCCTGTAATTGTAACAGTTTCAGATCCATGCATCACTTCCATATCTCATAAGCAGCAGAGAAAGGCTCTAACAGGCTGTGAGATAAGATCAGTTATTTTGCAGACTAAAAGCTGAATAAAAGATTTCACGCTAGAATAAATACCGTCTGTACTGCACGTTCCTAATTATAGGCTGCATGGGAGAGAAAAACCTTGATGCTAAAATGAAAATTAAAAAAACTCCGTAATGATGTAAATTATTGGAAATACTACAAAGATCTTGGTACTAAATAAACTAAATATTTAACTGCCAGCTGACAGAACTAGCTTCTTCATATATGTCCTGTTTAAAGTGAAGAGCACAAGAGGAGATGTTGTTGTCTAACCTGACAAATTCTGTTTAATAATGATGAAAACCGGTAAGATGTTAAATCACATACCACGATAAACCTCTAATGAACAAAAATAAATAAAAGTAAGGCTGCTAAATCTAATATTTCACACTCTTTTTTAAAATAGATCTTTTAAATTCATGCATGAATATAAAACAAGAGCACAACAATGCCTACATTTACAAAGGGCAATTATTTATTGGTCCATAAAACTCTTATTTTTTTCTTTAACTTCTGTTACAGCTTGTGATATTTCTGAGGATTGCTTTCCAATTGACAGTGAACAGATGTTTCCTAACAGCACATTTACACACGATTACGTGCTTTACTCGCTTTGACATTCTGAAAGTTCTCACAAGTTCAAAAACTAAGTGAAGGATGGATGAATAGCTGGTGCAATAAAACACCAGACGCCATCACACAGTGGTGCAAAACACATAATATAACAGACAATAAAGTCATCCTCCCGCATTTCTGCTTCAACACAATCTTCTTCAAGCACCATCAACATAGATGGTGGATGGTTTCAACCTATCACATGATGATGATGATGATGATGATGACGACGCTCTTCTCCCAAGAAACACAGCAGCCATTTCAGCAAATCCCCAGCCTGGTATTTGTAATGCTCTACATTCTCAAAACATGAGCAGCTTCCACTTTATTTATTCATTCAAAAAAACCAACTAAAATCAGGTACCATATCTTTACACGTTCAACATTCAGCTCTCAGTAATTAGTAGCACAATACTGAACAAAGTGACTTCATGCTAATAATGAGACAGGTTCAACGTGTAACACCGTTTTAGTTTTTTTACCACACAGGCAAATACAGATGGTAACTCCACATGTCTGCATTGTTTTTCCCCGCTGGAAGTATTCAGAGTGCTCGTGCTTTGGGAGGGAAAAATGACCTGAGGCTGTATGATGTGTTATTGAAAGCTGCTGCAGAACAAATAAATAAAGTGTTTGTAGCAATGTGATCACGAGGGACAAGAGGCTTTAATGAAAACAACCAGGACAATGTTAGTTTAGATTAGAGATTGCTTGTGCTTTAATTAATTGCTTTTTTTTCTTTTTTCCTCACATTTTCTTCAACGATAAAGTTCATTATTGTCTTGGAATATAAGGGATTCAATTACACCTCTATTTGATTGGATGGCTGTAACGGCGAGTTGTAATGAGGCAGGCTGTTCTCATCCAGTGTTCGTAGATATCCCACAAATCAATTTGTGTGTAATCCACATGGTATAAAGGCTGAAAAAAGAAACCACACAGTGTGGGTAGGAGAGGAGGCAGATGGGTCAAACAATAAACGGACTTTCCCTCAAAAGACCTTTGTTCGTGCCCCGCGCTAAACCACAAGTCAACGTTGATTAATTTGTCACGGAACTTTCGTACTTAAGTAACGCCATTTCTGTAGTTATTTAAACCCCAATCTTTGCCTAAACTTAACCAAGTAGTGTTGCCTAAACCTAACCACGTAGTTTTATTGCCTAAACCTAACCAAGTAGTTTCATTGCTTAAACCTAACCAAGTAGTTTTATTGCCTAAACCTAACCAAGTAGTGTTGCCTAAACCTAACCAAGTAGTGTTGCCTAAACCTAACCAAGTAGTTTTATTGCCTAAACCTAACCAAGTAGTTTTATTGCCTAAACCTAACCAAGTAGTGTTGCCTAAACCTAACCAAGTAGTGTTGCCTAAACCTAACCAAGTAGTGTTGCCTAAACCTAACCAAGTAGTTTTATTGCCTAAACCTAACCAAGTAGTTTTATTGCCTAAACCTAACAAAGTAGTTTTATTGCCTAAACCTAACCAAGTAGTGTTGCCTAAACCTAACCAAGTAGTTTTATTGCCTAAACCTAACAAAGTAGTTTTATTGCCTAAACCTAACCAAGTAGTGTTGCCTAAACCTAACAAAGTAGTTTCGTTGCCTAAACCTAACCAAGTAGTGTTGCCTAAACCTAACCAAGTAGTTGTATTGCCTAAACCTAACCAAGTAGTTTCGTTGCCTAAACCTAACCAAGTAGTGTTGTTTCCTAAACCTAACCAAGTAGTGTTGCCTAAACCTAACCAAGTAGTGTTGCCTAAACCTAACCAAGTAGTTTTATTGCCTAAACCTAACCAAGTAGTTTTATTGCCTAAACCTAACAAAGTAGTTTTATTGCCTAAACCTAACCAAGTAGTGTTGCCTAAACCTAACCAAGTAGTTTTATTGCCTAAACCTAACAAAGTAGTTTTATTGCCTAAACCTAACCAAGTAGTGTTGCCTAAACCTAACAAAGTAGTTTCGTTGCCTAAACCTAACCAAGTAGTGTTGCCTAAACCTAACCAAGTAGTTGTATTGCCTAAACCTAACCAAGTAGTTTCGTTGCCTAAACCTAACCAAGTAGTGTTGTTTCCTAAACCTAACCAAGTAGTGTTGCCTAAACCTAACCAAGTAGTGTTGTTTCCTAAACCTAACTAAGTAACTTTTTGTAAAACATCACATAAACCGTTGTATGAAGACGGTGTTCAGCACAGCAGACGACCAGGGTGCATCAACAGTTCATGGTTATGATGTTTCATTCCACTAACAACACATTGCCTCTGATTATGCGGCAGATCAGTCCCTCAATTAAAAAAACAATACATGAGCTATTTTATAATCCAATTTTCTTTTTCCATTATTGGCTGTTTTTATTTCCTTTGGCCCCCTTTTGCTGATATCCACAATAAATCCTGTGATTGCTCGTTGAAAAACAACAGAAAGTCATATTCATACTGTATGGCCAATTCACTGTCATTGTCTCAAGCAGATAATGGAGGAGGCAGGTGGACGCAGCAGCTGGAATCATTCTGGGCCACGAGCTCCTATCCAGCTTTGTAATATATTGCAAGCGCACTCTCATTCTGAGGGAGATTTGTCATAATACAGAGTCGGCCAGATGCGTTCCTCCGGTCGTATAGAAGCTTCTCCTCGCCCACTGGGTCACCCTGTCAAACACGGAGACATGCACTCTTTGTCATACTTGGGCTCCCACCATCTTACATTACAGGGAGGGAGGCAATGGAAAGACCTTGGCTGAAAATCACAAACCTGAACCAGTCGGAGCTGCAGATTAAGCCTGTGCTACTCAGTGTATGTCTGTGAGCGATTGTGTGTGTGTTTGTGTGTGTGTGTGTGTGTGTGTGTGTGTGTGTGTGTGTGTGTGTGTGTGTGGTCCAACACTGTGGGAGGCAAAAGAGGAAAAACAAACACATAGTGAATCAGGGGCTGGAGTATATTATTTTACCACAGAGAGTTCTGAAGTGCGCTAACTGCTCTTTTACTGATCAATTTCAATTCAATTTAATATGCTTTATTGCCATAAATGTAGCAAGGACCATTTTGCCAAAGCATCAAGGAAAAATGTGATTATAAACAAGAACTTAGAGCTAGGGTATGGGTAATGTATTTTAGAGATGTTTTAGTTGTTAGAACTCTCTCAACGTCCTGACAGGAATCAATAAATCACGCTTGTGTGTAAACTGTAAACCGTGTACAGTGATGAACCGCTTATCTACTCAAGTACTCTGCTTACAGTGTTCATTTGGGGTTTTCTCATACATGACAACATGTGGAACCATCTACTTAGATGGTAATGTGCAGGAGAAATAACAACAACAAAAAGGTTGTGATAATCGTCTAATCATCCACTAACAGTGATCACTGTGAGCGGCGCTCGCTTACGGCGATCACTGTGAGCGGCTAGCTTAAGGCGAACACTGTGAGCGGCTAGCTTACGGTGATCACTGTGAGCGGCTAGCTTACGGCGATAGCCGTGAGGGGCTAGCTTAAGGCGAACACTGTGAGCGGCTAGCTTACAGCGATCACTGTGAGCGGCTAGCTTAAGGCGAACACTGTGAGCAGCTAGCTTAGTCATGTTCGTTGTTCACGTACACGATGATTAGAGAGTCTTTGACAGGGAGGTCTGAAGGGACAGGCTGTCACTGCTTTATTTATTTAGCTGGCAATTATATCATGGAAAGTAGGAAACTGTTGAACAATGGTGGGTGTGGAAAGAACTTTTGTGATTTTCTTTGGGGGATATTTCAGCCGCCAAACAAGAGCTTGTCCAAACCTTGATCTCCAGCGTTAGATTGTTTGTTGAACAAGGCGATGGCATCCCTACCAAATCCACCACGGTCACACTACCCTTTAAGACTGCGTTTGTACCTTCTTCAAAGCTTTTCACGCGAAGAACATTTTTGACTCGTCGCAGTAGGAACAGCACAGGTGTAAATTTGATTTCAGGTTTTATCTGACGTTGTTACTGTTATTAGTGAAGCATGAGCTTTTCCTACTGTGGCAAGTCAAAATGTCTGCTGTGATAAAAGCCTACAAATAATTATTTATAATCACTGCATCAGCAGTTGACTTATCTCCAACCTCTCTGTATAGGAACACTTTTAACTGTTGGAATGCTTTGTGACTGACATTCAGTAGTTTTTTTTTTGGGGGGCGCTTCAGTCAGTTAGAAGTGACTCTTCAGTGTGTGGATGCTTTGTGACTGCAGCCCCGGAGCTGTTTGTTTTTAAAAGAGTCCGTGATTATTCCAGTTAAAAGATACAACACTGCTGGCAACGAGCTGATGTATTCCCTCTGTAGAGCGGGCGCAGAGGCGGTCGGCTTGAATTGTATTCTGGTTTATTTAGACATTCTCTTTAGTTCCTCTCTGTGTTGTTGTTGATCATTAATGCAACATTACGAGCCCCGTTCTCTTTGATTCTGTCTGACTGGCAAAACCCGATGTTTAAAACTGTTTTCACGAATAGTTGTCTGTAGTCAAAAAGTTCGGTTTTGATTGATTTAAGTCATATGGTAAGTTTAGGCGCCGGTGTTAAATTTAAAAGGTGTTCTCCACACCTGACAGACTGGTGGGTCATTGATTCTGTATGAAGCCAAGTGTAAACATTTTGTCTTGTTTTATTTCTTAATAATAAAATAATGAATGTATTAATTCATTAAATATTCATTATTTTATTGTTGGCGCTTCTCTTCTTTTTTTTAAACTTCATCCATATGTGTTTTAAAGTGACGGGCATCCTGAGGTACCTGGACCAACCTCAAAGCTTCCTGTTTCCATTTCAAAATTAAAGTCCTCCAGGACAGAATCCCTTCATTTTGTAAACACCAGGCTTTTTCTGTGAAATATTTATGAAATGGAAAATGCATTGACTTTGCGCAGCTCCATAAATTAATAGAGTACCATCTTCTATTTGTAGACCGTTATTATTATTTACAACTGAGCGCACGCTTCTCAACCTTTATTCCGTCTAAAATAAATACGACATTAATAATGAAATTAAATAAAAGTTTCTGTCCGTCACGAAAGACAAACTACGAAGTTAAAAAAGGGCTTTTAGCAGCAGCGGCAGAGAGACACGCAGCAGTTCAGCGAGGCAGCCGTGGGTTCCTGGGAGCTTTATTCTCCATTCATACTCTTCTGTGAACTGTTGTGGATATTTCACTTCAACAAAAACATAATCACTCTCTCCCAGCTATGTGTTAAAGGCGGGGGGATGGACGAACAGTGTCTGTAAGGAGCGGTGTCTGCCCAGGACAATGGGTCATAGGCTAAAAGTGGGAGCTTATTGGATTTCAGCCAATCATTGAGCTGATCGATGGGCTGAGGAATGCGAAACATGAACCTCTTCTAGGGGACGAAGGGTTTGAATCTCTGCAGGATCTCAGATCTTCTGGGGGCCATCGGCCAGACACAATAGTCTGCCCGGGTGGCCCGGATTGGACCTCAATTTTAGGCTTTTTCGCATGTAATTTTACACCGTGACGTTACTGCGAAACAGCCACGTCAACACCGTGACGTGAGCACGGAGAACACGTCACAAAATAAAGACAAGAACGCTGAAAGTCTTGTGTTCGTTTGACCCATCCATCATAAGTAGTCCCCCTTATTTTTATTTTATTGCTTTACAATGCGATACATGGCCTAAAATATATACGAATCGTATTGTTGTTGTTTTTTTGCATACATAACTTACACATTGTTGTGTCCTTCGTTTAACCATTTTGGTGAGCCGAAAAAGAGATTAGACAAGATATTCCAGTAGTGTCTTAAGAGCCTGACAGTAAACACGAAGGTTACTATCGACGCGTTCACTTACTCCGGCTGTAAAAGGTCGAGCGCCCTGAGACCTCATAAAGGTAATTAAGAAAATCCCACAGCAGCGTGCTCTAAAACCTACTCGCTGATGAAAAAACTTTTTAAGGCGGCATTATGACTTCATAAAAGAACAGCCTCCTATAATTTAAACCTCTTTCACGGTCTTCTATTATAGAGGTGTATAATAAAATACTTTTTTTTCCTTCAGTGACACCGCTGCCTTTTCATTATCATTTCCTCTGTCTCTCTGCTTGAGGACAGGAAAGAGGTCAGTGTGAGTGCACTCAGCCGGTGGCGGAGCTACAAAAGCTTCACATAGAGGCTAATTCACAGTGCAGCCCTCCACCATCAAAGTGCTCGCTTGTGGATTTAATTGAAAGCGGCTGAGCCTCCCGACTGGGGGATTCTACGCCGCGGCCGGCTGACACCGGCAAATCATACCACCTTGTCATAAGTGAAGCGCGCGGTTTTCTGCTGAGACCAGAGAAAGCAAAAGAAGAAGAAAAAAAAAAAAGTTTACAGTCACTATCACATCGTTTCTCTCTTGTCATCACCGCGATAATGACTCCCTTCTGAACAGCTCAGACGCTAAGCTGTGCTGCACCGGTGTTTTCAAAAAATGGGTAATAATAAATATGAGCTGTGCCATATTTGAGGTTGGTGTAATTGGCCCTTTATGGTTACAGCCGTAATGATCCAAAAATACGTACATCTACATCCAGATGTAAGGGTGTTCAAAAGACAAACTGCACGCTGATAATTAATAAACAAAGTCCTTGACATTACACTTGCAGAACACTGCGGACATGTGATTCAGATTCTGGGTTTTTAAAAACCGACACGTCCTCAGCCCTTTCATTCGGAATGGTACGCGTCCCTCTCTGCAGCAGACGGACACGGGTCGGGAGCGTCGTCGGCTGATGCAGCTCACCTGTGCAGCCGCGGCGGCCCTGAAGTAATCAGTTCACTCACACTCTCTTTCCCTTGCAGGCACCTGGGTTGTTGCTTCTTCTTCTTTTTTTTTTTTTTTGCCTTCATACATTTTGGTTTTGCATTCATCAACATAACAATGCTTTGCCTCTAGTACACTGACATGATTAACTTCCCCGCAGTATTGCTCATTTTTTAAAACTTGGCTTCTGTTGTCTGTGTTCGTAATGCAATTTGTAATTGTGTGCCAGACAGGACAGATCTCCTCCTTCCCTCTTTCTCATCGAACACAAAGCTCACCAGAAGGGCGCTCGGCCAGGCCGCCGTTGTAAATGATGATTTGTTGTTAATGACTTGCGGGGTGGAATAAAGGTAAAAAAAAAAGGAAAAAAAATGCGCGTATCCGCCCCGTGATTCACGTCCGCTCCAAGTCCATTAAATGGGTTCTTTCTTGGCCCCGTGATACGCCCTTTCACAAAGTAGTACCGACAAAACAAACCAACGCACCGCAGCATGATGCGAAGACACGTAAAGTGGCATTTCCTCAAATGTCAGTTGAGCATCTGCTGAATTATTATCTGTATGATTTGATATTTCTGTGGCACTGAAGGATTGTGTGTTTTTTATTGCGTCCGCTAAAACCAAAAAAAGAGCCGTGTAATGCACAAAGCACGCGTTAAAGGGTGCAGGCCAAGCAAATAGCGTCTCGGTGCTCCTGTGCCGTTTACACGCATTTGAATTTGGTAACATGCAGACATTTGGTGCAAAATTCCGTGAGAATGAGCCTCGCTGCAAAAACAGCCACATAATCTGACAGTTGCAGTGAATTTTATCAGAGTTGATGGTAACTTATAAGGAGAGTTCGTTCATTTATTTTGGAATGCATTGACAGGATGCAATAACAGTTGTGGCATGAAAAATGAATGAAATAAAGCTCCTCTACATGTCATGTTTGAAAAAAAAAAAAAAAAAAGGAGATTTAAATTATTAATGAAGTTATGCTGCTGTGCCTGGAGCGTAAATGCACACAGCGTATATCTCTAAATGGGGAATCTTTAAAACGGTCTCAAATGTCTCAAAAAGCTCTTATGTGTTATCCACTCGACTGTGAGCTCCTGCGGAATGGAGGCGCGGTGAAATAGAGAAGTCCGACCAAGTGCCTCAAGAGCATTTGTGCTTCCAACACGGATAATTGCAATCAGGCGCCAACAAAAATGGAAAATTTGCACTGAGCTGCAATAAACTGCATGGGCGGTGTTTGCGCTGTAATGTCATTAGCGTGGTATCTTTGGTGAATCGGACCTTCACAGGGAGCGGACAGAGGTCGCAAAAGATCTGCACTTTGACAACCCTCTGAACCTCAAAGTCATCCTGCGGGATTGACAAGAATGTTTTATTTAAACAATCGACACAACTACCAGGTTTAACACAGCCAGAAGCTGTAAAACAAACCGTCATTATCGTCAGATCTTTATCTTTTACAACGGTCCCCGAACACATCACGTGCGACAATCGCTTCGGTCAGAAAAAGCAACCGAAGCGAAGCTTAAAATTGGGATATTTTATTGAGGAAATAATGTGAATATACTTCAATATATATATATAGCATTGGTACCACTGGTGGACACTTGGGAAAATGTACGTATAGATTACAGTGTTTTCCAATTTCTGTAAAATAGTGATCAAAGAAATGATGATTTATGGCATGCTTACTGCGTTATCCTGAACAAAAGACCTGTTTGACATCTCTGTGCTTCTAACCACGGTTGTGTTTCCAGAGAGAACTTAAGTATTGCAGTTACAAACGAGGCCACGGAGAGTAAAACCGCCCCCCAAAAAACTGCTCTGGGTTCAGAGGGTTAACTCAACCTGACGCAGCCAGTTTTTCCTCCAGAGTCTCTCCGTTTCCATCAGGAAATTACCACAAAGTGCCTTTGAGTGACCCTCACCGTGTCCCTCATGCAACGTGGAATTCAATCGAGGCGAGGGCAAAAGGAAATGTGAGGACACCAAAGAAAGGTGAGAAGAAAACAAGATATTTTACAGCATCTTTTGCTCTTCAAGCGTAAAAAAAACACATCTACTGTTTACCGTCTACATGAATATTACAGCATGACAAACACTTGTTGTACAGTATATCGCTTCCAGCTGCCCCCCCCCCCCCCCCCCCCCCCCCAACAGATCCCACAGATTAACAGGTTCAACACCTTGAAAGTGGATTGAACCGAGATGGGGGTTGGAACTCTCATTAAAATGCAATGAGCCGGGATAATTAAACCCATTTTTGTTATTTGTTTGTGTCTGCATGTGGAGCGCCGTGCTCATCCATAATTTTTTGTCTTTACAAGCAAACATCAGTGCCGCCTGAAGAAGCCCCACGGACACACCGGGACAAGACATCCTCCGTCTGGAAAACGCTATACTTAAAAAAAAGTGGGCCGTTTGTAATTGAGCTGTCGATACGTGGTAGATTAAGTATCTTATCAATAACTGCTGTGGTTGTTCTGCGTCTAGCTATGCAGTGTGTGGTTTCAATTGTCCTGAGCCTCATCTATTACAGGTGGAGGAAATTGACGTTTTTTTGTTTTGTTTTCAGCGAAAATCCGTTCACGGTATTGTTTGGACGTTAAACTTGTGCCGATGAGCGAAAAACATTTAGAAGGTGCCTCTTTTTTATTTTCTTTTTTCGGTGCAGCCAATCAAGTGAAGGTGCTAATTAGTTTCTAATCTCGTTAGTTCTTGGTGGATGGTTGTCACCGTTGGTGTGAAGCTGAAGGTTGTTTGATTGGTGTGAAACGCTTTTATGCTCCAGTTTTCAAGCTTTGACGCGAAAAAAAAAAAAAATCGCCCGACGGCATCGAGAGGCGGGAGCCTTTGGATTTTCACCAGTTGATTGAGCCGGCAGACACTTTTGCCAACTTTTGCTCGGGTGTCATCTGAAGAAATATCGGCGTTCACTTCAGCACAGCGGGTCGTTACAGGATTAATGTGTGTTTTGGCGGCCCGAGGGCACCTCTAATCTGATACCTCACCTACTGCAATTTGTTAATGCTGGAGAAGGCGAGAGCTCATCTCCACAAGGGATGGTGTGGACTGTGAATGTCTAGAACTGCGATATTGCCAATAACGACTCTGTGTAGACAAATAGTTTAAGCCCAAGTGTGATTATACACTCCCAACCTCGTCATTGACTTCCTGTCTCTGTCTGGGCGTTGCTCTGTGGAAGAGATAGCCACACAGAAGAGCGGGGAGCGTGTGATTGGCGTAACCTTTGTACAGCGTGCCGCGATGCCGTCCTCATTAGGGCAAATGCATTTCTATTTTCGGTGCCTGATTACCGCCAACGGTAGCGAGACGAAGACGACGTTCACGCGGTCGAGAATGCTCGTTTGAATGTAAAAAAACAAACAAACAGTTAAAGCTCTCATTTGAATCACAGCCACACGTTTGCCTGGTAGCAGCAGGAATGAACGCGGACGGTTGGTGAAACTAACGAAGAGCGGTCAGAAGTCGGGGTTGTCGCTGGCGGTGTAGTTTGTGTAACCCGGTCCGGTGTCACACTGACTTCACTGGTTCAAATCAGAGTTTGATTGCTTCTCTCTCTCCTCTAAAGCCCCTCTGTTCACACTTGTCTATTGATCTTACCGCCTGTGATATGTTTGCTTAATGCTTTCAGGTGTTGACCCGGTAACAAGGAGGAACGTCAGCACTGATTTTGATCTAAGCACTAAGAAAATGGCAGAAAGGGTTTCGATCATCCATGAGAGCTGCAAAAAGCAAGTACCCTGCTTCCACTACACTAGGAATCAGTCTCACTAATTTCTAGTGATAAGTAGACTAAAGTCCCGCTAACACGCCCCAGAGGCAGCAATGTTGATTTGACTCAATGAATGGACTCAGTGAGTTTTACTGTGCGCCGTTCATTTGATCATAGAGGACTTCTACCGGTTTCCACACCTGTAGTTGGGTTCATTGGGTCTGGACTAAAGGGGAAAGAACAAGACTTTGATGCATCTTTAATTCTTCAAGCACAGGAGTTTCAACAGCTTTTGCCATACGAATCAGGTGAAATGGTTACCAAATGATATATATATATATATATATATATATATATATATATATATATATATATATATATATATATAAACCGTATGCAGATCTATTGTAAGAGCACCACCTGAACAGACTTCCCAATCAGCTGATGGATTTATTAGTATTTTATCTTTTGAAATCATGCTTAAATAACATATCTGCTATAAGATCCTGTGGTTGGTTCATTCGCTTCCTCACCGCACCAGATGGGAAGCGGACCGAGTTCCACCTTTCTATTTCCTCCGAGGTTTCGGTTCAGATGTTTGGATCGCGGCAGGTTCAGAACGACGGCGTTCACATCGGCCCAAAAAATGAACCGTACACTTGCCAACGTTTGCTAATAAGCAGTAACCACAACTACGTCGTTTGTTTAGTGGGTGTTGAGTCATAAACCAAAGTAGTAGACAAAGGGACATTTTTACTCGACGACGGTCCGCGGATCACGATTATTAAATCAATTCTCTGGGGACCATGAATGTCTGTACACAACCGTTGTGCCAATCCAACCTGTAGTTAAGATGAGTCACAGGATCTGTGAATATGTTGGACCTGCTGGTGGCTGAGGAGAAGGTCAGGGAACAGGGTCGCCAGATTCTGTGCAACAAAATCAGCCCAACCGCCGATAATGTCCGAAAAAAACCGAACGGGTATCAAGATAAACTACTCTGCTTTTACAGTCCAACGGCATTGCTATCGTTGCTAAATGTAATCGTAATATCTACGAGTAGCACCGTAATTGTTAACTGCGCCAGCATTAAAAGCAGTTTTCCCCAAACAGTTCTTTAATCTCGGTCCGATGATGGCCGTTTGTAATTACATACAGTATATGAACATAAATAAAATATAGCTCTGTGGACGTGTAGACCGATTCACCGACGCACAAACGAACCATGTCGCTTTTGTCTTTTAGCTTTCTCTGCCTCTTCCTTCCTGCCTGGATAACACGAATGTACTGTTTTTACTTTCACATGTATTTACTGTAATCTTTAATTACTTGTTCTCATTCCCATTTCTTTGGATATTTCTTCCCGTATTTTGCCCACTGGTTATGGATTCACAAAAGCCATTAGGGTTCGTCCTCTGAGCACCATGAATGTCAATTAACCGTGGCCGTCCATCCATTATTTGTTGGGATATTTCGCTAAAAGCCAATAATGTCAACCTGCCGGTTGTGCTGGAGGAGAGATAAAACGACTGTCATGGTAATTCTTTCGATGGCTGAGGAGGTTTTTCAGTCTGGACAGAAGGGTTCCGGCGTTACCATCAGTGCCACGCCGACGGTTCTTCCTCCAAATCCAAAGGATTCATGTTGAAAGATGATTTCTTTCCTTTTCTTACGCCACGTTTTCATCTTCACTAGTGTTTGTATTGTTTTCCATCAAACGAGCAGCTCCCTCATTTCCAGTGCGCACCATACCGTGAGACAACAGCGTCCATCCGCATCAACGTCACAATCAAACGTTTCTTCTTATTTCACTTTATGTAATACGCTTCTGCGGCTATACTTTTTTCGCTCTAAATTTTCACACGACTTATATCCTCCCGTCTCGCGAAGTGATACGCAACACAAAATAAATCAAACGAAGGCCATCCAAAAAAAAAAAAAAAAAAAAAAAGCAAAGAAAGAAAGAAAGAAGAAGGAAAAAAAGAGCTGGCCCACGGAGGACGGGGGGATCTTCAGGAGTCCCTATACCCAGGAGTAGGGAGCTGGTTTTCTCCAGAAGGCACACTCTAAAGAATCACAAGGATGCTTCATCTCCCTTTGATGTATTTCTGTGATGAGATATAAACCCTGATGGCAATAACAGACCTCTTTGAACAATAAAAAATCGAATCTCGGCGTAACAACACCAAAGGCACAAGAGAGGCAGCGCTTTTGTAAACAAGCCGCTCCCTGGAGTGGCTGAGGCTGCGTCTGCAGGGTCGCCGATGCTGAGCCGGATCACGAGGACCCTCCCCCCTGCCCCGTCGGAACACACAACGTTATTGTCCCCTAATCAGCAAAAAAAGGCTTTTAATAACTATAATGTTGTAATTTAATTATCACGCGTCTGACTTGACTGTATTAAATCCTGGGTAGAGTTATGGCTCTATATACAGATGCAGTGCTCATGTAACTACACCATTATCAGCCTGTGGATGACATAATTACCGTCATTCTGTCAGGCCATGGACTGAATGAACTCCATATCTTTTTATATAATGGACTGTTTGAAAGACATGAGGATGAGTGTGTCCTTGATTTTTAAATATCTCTTCAAATATATATTTTGTAGCATTTTAAAGTTCACTGAATCAATGAAGAAATGCATTCAAAAAGGTACACACATACATATTTCATATATATATATATATATATATATATATACATATATAATTGTCCATACTGTTGTTTTTGTCCTTACTATGTATTTAACTTTAGAAAACATGTTGAAACAATTTGAGAAACTACATATATTTTTGAAGCATTTTAAACTACACTGTAGCAAAAGAATGCATTTAAAATTGTTATAAATTATTATATAAAAAATAATAATAAATATATATATATATGTTTGTCTGTATGTGTGTGTGTGTCTTGTTTGTCCATGCTGTTTCTGCCATACACAGATTGTTTGTTTGCCCTTATTTTTAATGTATTATATATTAAAAAAACATGTTTATGATGGGGAAAAACACCAATAAAAAAAAAAAGTACACACTGTTTCTGTCAACACAAACCTGGGCAAAATGCATTGTGGAGAAAGTTGTAACCTGGATCAAAAACTATGTTGTTTAAAGTAAATTAGTTAGGATAGGAAAGGCAGATAAACTCGAGTCGACGAGCCGGACCCGGCGAAGTCTGGAGGAATGGGTTTCCATGGTAACATAGCTGAAGTTGCTCGGTGTGGACTCGACGGTATGGAAATGAACCCTGACACGCTGCTCCTCGCTTGACTGGGCTTGTGCTGTGAGCACAACACTGCGAGGTAGACGGCACACTGCAGGTGTTGCGGCAGGATTTAACCCGTCGATTCAGGGGGGGGGTGTGGGGGGGTAACCGATCGTTAACGGGGTCAAACCGTGACGCTCTGCTCGGTGATCGTGTGGCGTTGCGTCCTCCTGCAGCTGAACGGAGCTCATTTTATCTGAGATTCACAGCATCAGCTGTTGATGCCTGGGATGTTCACTTTTTAATATTTCATCAAACACACTTTTTCTTTATTATCTCATCTACAATCCATATACCCACCATGGTACAGTAGCTCTTATGGGGCTGACTAGTCTTTTACTTGTTTTTTTTTATTCATCATTTATTGCTGCTTTGATGCCGCCCTTTCTTTTGTTTCACTGTCTGCTTGCTCTTAATTGGAGGTGTAAATGTAGTACACTTGCTTTTTACTGGCCCGCGTACACAGGGTCCGGTCCCCCCGCTTACGCCGGTCAATGCCAGCAGAACCGAATAAAGGTCGAACGATGCACTAGCCTGGTTCCGGTCCAGACCTCTGAATTGTCGCCCACATCTTCTGAATTGTTCAGCGGATCAGTGCAGTGAAACAAAATGGCAACTAAAGCGTGATTGCCAGGCTCCGTCTGATGCTTTTGATGTAAGTGGATGGCATTGGATTGAATCAATTATTTAAAGTAGAACAGACTCCCATTCATACGTTTTAAGAAGTGTTTTGTACGACATATATAAAGATAACTGGATTCAAAACAAATAAATTCTCTTTTTTTTTTTTTTTTTTTTTTGCTCCGTTGATTAAAGCAGCTGAATAAAATGACCCGACGTTGTAATGCGAAACATAAGGGAGCTCATTTAATGCAGATGCGCTGTAGGCTCTGTGCGCTTCAAGATGCATTACGTATATAAAAAAAAATGCCTACATCGCAGGCACAAATAGAGATTGATTTCATTGTGTTGCTGTGATCTAATATAGAAGGGGTGTGTTGCACAGCTCAGCACTACCAGCATTCAGTGAGAATGATGAGTGCCAAGAGTGCAGCTCTCCCCAGCTCACTGCCAGCTGTAACTGTGTCACAGCCACTTGCCATGTCAACAGGCCTGCCTTCCATCATCAATATTTATCAGGGAATCTGCACACTGAGGGGAGTACCGCACCCCTCCTACTACACTCTGCCCGTGCGTCTACACACTGTAACTTTGTTAGCGGAGTCCCCTGAGCCGGCACTGCATGCCGAGCATAAAGAGAGGCTCTCCATCACGACCAGGCAGTGAAACCAATGGGGAAGCGGCTAGAGTTTGCATTCTCTCTAGTGTCCACCAGGGGGCGACTCCTTTGGTTGTATAGAAGTCTAGTCTAAAATGACTCTACTTCTCTCTTGATTTATTCCCTCAGTAAACATTGTAAACATGAGTTTATGGTCTCAATCTCTAGTTTACAGTCTTCTTCAATACAGCATGATGTTCATTTAGTACATTATGCTCCATTTAGAGTCAAACAGACCAGAAAGCAGGGGATGCTTTAGGGGGCGGGGCTTACTGTGATTGACAGGTCGCTGCTGCTATACCAGAGACGTATACGGCGTCTCTACGTCACTCCTCCACATTCCAAATATGGTAACTTTTGTTCATTGGGTGCCAAAAAAACAACAACATGGCGACGGCCATAATCAAAGATGGCGACTGCGAAATCGTCGACCTCGACGCTTCAAAACATCAGTCCACAAACCAATGGGTGACGTCACGATGACTCAGTCTCTAGTTTCCAGTCTTCTTCAATACAGCATGATGTTCATTTAGTACATTATGCTCCATTTAGAGTCACACAGACCATAAAGCAGGGGACGCTTTAGGGGGCGGGGCTACACGCTGATCGACAGGCCGTTACTGGGAGTTATCCGTGTCTTTGACTTACAGCTTTACCCCTTTCACTACGTGTTTATAAGGTAGTTGTAACACTTTGGTCACCTGTAACAATGTGTTATATAGTTTTGGGTTGTACTAAAAAAAAAAACAAGATGGTGACAGCGAAAAAAGCCAAACGAGGCTTCAAAACCGTAGTTCACAAACCAATGGGTGGCGTCTCGGTGATCTCGTCTGCTTGTTGTCTGCGGTCTTTGATTTATGCCAAGTGAGAACAATGCAGAGCCCCACAGACACAGACTGTGGCTGAATGAATGTCTGGCAAACCAGACAAGAAGAAATGCTGGTCGAAACATTTAACTTCTTCGTAACAAGTAACTTCCTTTATTTAACAATGACTATGGGAATATATCCCCCCCCCAAAAAAAACCCTCCATATGATGTAACATTTGAGTCAAAATAAATAATAAAATATCATACCCCATGAGAACAAGATTCAGGAAAATGATTGTGACGGCTGTCGCACAGATATTTGTGTTGGATTTTTCAGAGTTTGAACGGTTCATCTCACACATTTCATCAAGTCCATTACTTCAGTGCCGACTCTGCGTTCCTTTGCCCTCCGTAAGCCGGGATTCGTGAACGCTGTCGGGCTACATACAAGCCGCTCCGCTCATGTGCAAAGAGTCTTGGAAGAAGCTGGCAGTGCCGCACCGACTGAACAGATGTCTGGGAGAATAAATTGGCTGGAGAAAGTTTTTCAGGCACCTGTTCAATCCGTGCTGGTAGGAGACATCAGACGAGAGCGTACAGAGACAGAGTCAGAAATAGGATGGGATTATTTAGCAGACAGTGTGGGCTGAGGCCTTCTTTTTTTTTTTTTTGGTGTTGTGACTCCAAACTTTATCAACGACGAAACATAACAAACGATAAAGGGAAAAGTTTGCGTTTCTTGGTCGGGACCAGAATCCTGGAGTCTTTGTTCGTTGTCAGGCAACTGGTTCTGATCAAGAAATACTCACATAACCCCCCCCCCCCTTCTTTTTATACTTTTTGTATGCATTAAAAAAAAAAGGAGAGACAATGTGATGATTAGTGAGCTCTACAGGAGCAGGTAGGCGAATATAGCTAGCTTTAGACAGAGCCCGGCTGTTTCCCCCCCGTTTCCACTTTTCATGCTGAGATCAGTCGGCTGTCTGCTGGCGGTAGCTGCATATTCATCTTGCACACACGAGTTGTATCGATCCTCTCAAGCAAGAGAATGACATTATTCATAAGCTATAAAGTAAGGAATCTTAGTGTGTCTGTCAGTGCTATTATGGTCTGCTTCACACTTGATGGGTGTTTGGTTGGGGACCTCATGGAGCCTCGTGGTGCAATTTGGACACGAGACATGTTCAATGTCAAGGACATTTGAAACTTGAACTTGTTGTCCGCAGCCGGGTCTTAAAGAGACAGGCGCTAAAACGGAGCGTTTCAGGCAGAAGGTGTTTACAGATTTTGTTCAGACAGACAGTATGATAAAAATGACGTGTCTTTTGAACATTAAATCACGTTAACGTGTTCTAGTAGAAACACAAAATGCAAGTATGAACCTGTAAATGACTATTGTATGTCTCCTTTAAAGAAGGAATAAGCCACTCACATAGAGTTTTTTAGACGGTTGCTCATTTATTTTTTTGTGTACAGTCCTTGCTTCTTTAGACTCTTGTGTTTTTTGCTTTGTCTCTCTCTCTAGGGATGCCTCTTTCTCTCAAGGCACAGAGGAATTACTCCATTATGTAACTGACTTCAGTGGATCACGAAATAAAGCAGCTCATTATCTCGATTTAAGGCCCAGTCTGTGGTCCGCATTTAAACAAAAATAGTAGCCTCGCACAGCAAAATGAGATTCCTCTATCGTCCTCGAAATTACTCCTTTCTGCAACAACTCCATCTAAATAATCTCTTTGTAATACTGATGAATGTTTGTTTACATCAGTATCATGCATCTAATTATATATGTATATTTCAATATACTTCTACTCTATACGGTCAAAGAAAGAACAGATGGTTTCAAATTGATTGCTTGAAAAACCTGATGAAAAGTGAATGTTATGTATATGACAGCATCATTTGTATGGACAACTGAACTGAAGACTAGACCGTTATGCCACAGATCAGCATCAGTCGCTTCCGAAAACAATACAAAATTTGACACTTTTTGGGGATTTTTTTTGGCCTAAAGATGAAATTAAACACGTTTGTTGCAAAGTCATCACAAGAAACTTCCACTTCTGAGTTTTTGCATCAGTGGAAATCCACGTTATCAGTTGCATATTTTCCTTTTATTTTGAGTTCACAACAATAACAATACCAGTATGTTATTTGACACATGATTTAGAATATCCATCCATTATCCTCGTCTTATTCAGGGCAGGTTCAGCAGGCTAAGCAGACGTCTCTCTCCCGAGCAACATTTTTCGGCTCTTTCTGGGGAACCCTGAGGCATTCTTAGGCTAAGATATATATTCCCTCAAGCGTGTTCTGGATCTTCCCCGGGCCATCCTCGCAGCTGAACTTGCCTGGAAAAACCTCTTAAGGGAGTCGTCCAGGAGGCATCCTGATCAGATGCCAAACAACACCTCAGCTGGCCCCTTTCAATGTGAAGGAGCAGCAGCTCTACTCGGAGCTCCCTCCGGATGTCTAAGCTCGTTCACCCTATCTCTACGGCTGAGCCCAGCAACCCCAGGAAGGAAGCTTATTTCGTCCGCTTGTATCCGCAATCTCATTCTTTCGGTCGCTACCCAAATCCCAAGAAACTTGACCTCCCTCGCTTTGGGGCAGTGACTCACCCCCCCCCCCCCAACCTAGAGGGCACAATCCACAGCAGAGAAGCATGGCCTCAGACTTGGAGGTACTGACTCTCATCCTGATTGCTTCGCAGTCTGCTGCAAACGGCCCCAGAGCGAGCTGGAGGTCATGATCTGATGAAGACGAACAGGACCGCATCATCTGCAAAGAGCAGATCTGCAATTCTTAGGTCACCAAACTGGACAACCTCATCCCCCAGACGGCACCTCGCGATCCTGTTCAAGAAAATCAAACAGAATGGGATTTAAAAATGCAAAATCTTATCCAGTGTATTACTAGCAAAAAAACTCATAACACCTAATATAGCACACAATCACCTAACGGGTAACGTTTTCAGTGAGATACAAAGGTTTTAAAACAATGCATCTTGAAACTTGTTAAATTAAAGCACTACTTTGGGCTTATTGTGACACACAATATTACTGTAAAATACAGCTCAAAACTATATTCAAGATGTCTTTTTAGTCTTAAAACATCTTATTTCAAGAAATCTTACCAAGCAAATGTTCACTTGTTCCATTGGCAGATTTTTTTTTTGACTTACTAAAAGCTAAAACACCATTTTATTCACTGTGTTTTTTTTGGGGGGGACTTTTTTGTGGCCTTTTTTTTTCTTCCAGTGAAGCACTTGAAATCTCATATTCCCAGAAGGCTCTCGACCGCTGTCCAGGGTGCTGAATCTGCGGCTCTATTCTTGTTTTGTATTGACCCGAGCCAAAGAAAAGCAAAGAATATAAAGTCAGAAATGACGTGTGCTGTTTTATCTGCTTCTGGGTCCTGTGAGGCGACGCTACAGAGATTACAGCCTGCAGTGCATCAACATCAAGCAGACAATTTAACTGGAGATTATCTACACCAAAAAGGATGCTCTCAATATAAAAAAAAAAAAATACCCTCTACTTACTTCAATATTTAATGTTGTCATTTAGTTCATAGAGGCAATTATCTGAATTTAAGCCTTCAGTCGCGAGTGTCCCAAAAGACGTCACAAAGCACATAACCTTTTGAAATATAGGCAACACAAGCAGTAACAAAGTCCATTAAAACGTATTGACATGCAAGCTGCGTCTTATTCGCATGAATCATTGTTGAAATAGTTCCACTTCCTGTCTGTAGAAAAAGAAAAAAAACATCCAACCCAGCCGCTCTTCATCTCTGTTTCTGAGGCTTTGCAGCAGCATGTGTGTGTGTGTGTGTGTGTGTGTGTGTCTGTGGACCATGAATAATGCAAACCTGTCAGCACTGTGTCTGCTCTGTATGCTTTAAATGGTTAGCCCAGTTTAAAAGTCAGCTTTGAGTAATCTATTATTTATTCTATTACTCTGCTATTGTCCCGAACTCTGCCGAATGCTCTTGTCACACTTTCGTAAAATGTTTTTTGAAAATATTGCAGCCTGGTTAATATTCTAATGCCGACAACCTGTGTTTTGCATTTTGACCACTGAGCTTTGAATGCAAATCCCAGTTGTGCTTTTAGATCGTTGCCACAGACGCTCACACAATTCAAGGAAGACTATATGACATTCAGATCATTAATTAATATTGGAGCAAACAACTATTGTCTATATGAAGAAGGATATAGGGCAGTAATGTCTTCCTGAGCACAGAATGAAGTCACTCTCCCTCTGTGTGCCGTTATCTGAGCTTCTCCTTGCTTTGTTGACACAGCCGGGTCGGCCGTGCGCGCTTTTAGTGCATGTTAGTGCTTGTGAGCGTGCCCCACTGGTTAGCTCAAAAGGCTAGGTTTGGGTTATATGGTTTCAACTGATACCGTCAGCCGCCAGCGTCCTCGCGGAAGTGCACTCAGGTCCCGGTAATTACATGTTTTTCTGTCAAGGTTTTGTTTTTTTCGACCATGAAAATGATACCATCAAACCATTATCACGCCGGGAGAGCGTTAACCGTATAGTTACTCGTGTCTTCACGATGGCTGAGAGAAACCGAGCACTGCCTGCAACTGTAGTGTGAGAAGTATGAACTATAAACTCACACCGGCATGTTGCAGTGCCGGGGATAACCCGGAGAGCCAGGTTCGCAGACAGCCGAATCGCTGCCTACATCGCGACTCATGATAATAATAAATAATGAGATGATATCGACAAATCATAACGATTTGAAAATAAATGGCATTTTAGTCTAATTCAAGAATGCAGCTCAAGCTTTGTTCATGAAGTAGGTCAGGTGCACCGGATTAATCAGACCCGACCATGAAACAACGTTCAAAGATTCACAGCATACATTTAACCTCATGCATAAACATAAAAAAGTAAGATAGAAACATCTTAACTTCCTGTTTTTGTGTGCGGTGGGATTGTACAATCAGATACAGCAAACGCTTCTAACTTGAGAAACACGACAGCTTGCTGCATTCAGAGGGTTTAATCGAGACATATAGCGTTGTATCGTCTGCGTAACGGTGAAATGACATGTTACGGTTACGAATGATATGACCTAATGGTAGCATATACAGTGAGAAATATCAATATCTCAAACTGCACAACGACTTAAATGATTTGCCCTTCTCTGGTTGCAGTCATCGATTGCCTCACCATGGCAAAACATTTTTCATTTCGAACCATTTCTTCTTTATTTCAGCGACATACGACCCTCAGGTGACACGGCATTAACGCTCGTTATTTCTTCATGTTCCTTGGCTTTGTCAGGTCCATAGTTCTGCTGCTGACGTTGATAAAAGTCATAGACATTCCTTTAGGGATCTCATATAGCAGGACTTCAATATAGGACACAGTAGGTGAGTGGAGGGAGGTGTTTCCTATACAGACTTACAATGGCGCCGTTTAACCTGTGTTAAAAGGGGGCCAGCATGCAGTTACTTCTTTACCTTGTTAAAATTGCACTTTGTGTGGATTGCCGAACTCGGTCTAATTCATGCCTGATGACCGGGTGACACCTCGTAAAGTGGCCTTTGCCACCGGCGTATGAATGTGTCGTGAAGCACTTTGAATGGTTGCTAAGACTAGAAATGAGCTGCAGAAACGCAGCAAACAGCCGAACGTTATTTTTTAAAACATCTGGGGGAAAGGCAGGAAGGTTTTTGGTCCAATAAAATCATGTTATTAGAGGCGTCTTACAAAGATCTTAATTTGTATCGACACAAAAAAAATGAGACAGTGAGCTACAAAACATACTATTGATGTATTTTCTCTAAGTAATGATTCTAACGTGACGTTTCTTCTTGTATAGTTTTTCAGATTAATATAGAATCAAAATGTTTTAAAGCCAAGAAAACAAACGTATGAGCATCTTACTTACCCCCCCCCCCCCACACACACACACACACACATTCTGCCCAAGCGTCGGACCTGGGGGGGACAGGTCTTCCTCCACTGTCTCCCCCACATTCTCCGTCACTCGCCACTTTCAAAACCTCACCTGTTAAAAATTCAACCCGTGACGTAGTAGTTATGCATGTGTTTGTGCTGTTCCTTACCGTTATCTCATCTCGTTTGTTTGTATTGTACTTACTTTGTATTACTTTTACTGTTTGTTTTTACCAGCGCTATACAAATAAAATGTATTATTAACGTTATTATAAAATAAATAATAAAGGAGCAAAACCAGGCTTTTTCCTGAATCCTGCAGAAAATAAGCAATGAAATGCTGTTAATGAAGACATCATTGAAGGCAGAGTTCGTCGAGTGTATCTTTACAGATCTTCAATCAACACGTCATCAGTGGATTTGGTCTTAATTGTGTCTTGATTTCACTCAGCCGGTTTGCATCGGTTGAATTATAAAAGCTTCCACTCAGTATCTCAATTAGAGGAACTGTCGGCTAATCAGGTTCAATACCGGCGACTGATCTGTCTGTAGGCTCCTTTAATTAAATTAATCCGTCAACTAAATTCATTTGCGAGATGAAAATAAAAATCCTTTCCCCTTGTCTGTAGCATCTGTGACCTCCAGATCATGACAGCTTTATAAAACAGGACCTTGCGCCAGCGTCTCTGGAGACTACAATTTAACACCAGAGAGTGTAGTTAAGTGTTTGTTTCTCTGCCCACACGCTCAAAGTATTTCTACCGAATATGTGCATGTGGACTCGTGTTGCTCTGGAAACGTGAACCTCGTGTGAATCCCTTAATGTTTCATAACTCTCACGCCTCGTCTGTTATTGAGCAGTTTTCTCAGATTCAGTGTGGTCAGCGTTCTGCGAGCTAGCAGTAGTAAATCCTAGCATGAAGACGTGGGGCTGCGATCAGTGAACCCGACCCGCCAGACGGTTTGTGACACGGAACCATCTGGAAAACTGGAAAGGGCAGGCACTTAAAAAAAAAAAAAAAAGAAAGACTTGGCAGGTGACTGGATGAACCCATCTGTCAATCAAACATTTACCGAAGTCGGTAGGAGAGACGAAAACATCTTTTTTAGCGTGGAGAAAAGCCTTCAGCGCCGTTCTTTGCTCCTCTCTGAATGACGACGTCACACTTAAGCCACGCCCACAGCTGCTCCTCTCAGGACACCGGACACAGAAAGCAGAACTTACATGATCCCAGTGAAGCCTGTGTACCCATACTGGGGTCGACTCTGTCTTTTACACGCTGCCATGAATGGATCAGTCATGCACAGAGGGAACCGCACTCCATAATCACAGTTTATTCTCTTGGCTTATTGAAATGCGGTTTAATTATAGTGTCAAAAAATAAAATAAAACCCTTCCAACCAGCAATTTTGACAAAACTTGCAATTTGAATAATTGTTGGAAAGTATTTGAGAATGTTAGCACTTGAGCCATAAGGGGTTGTTCAAGTGGAATGATTGTTTAAAGGGTTACTTTACACCCTCCTTTCCTTTCCAACGTTTTTAAGTCTGATGTGACTAATACGGAATTAGTGTTTTTCAATTGGTCCAGTATTAAGGGAGAACGCCAAAAACGAGCTACAATGCAATGCTACCAGGCAACGCCTCACTGTCAATGTGCTAGAAGTGGCTCAGAGTGCTATTATACGTGTCTGACAACATTACAGAGAGAGATATAAACGGCTCACAGTGTTTCCGCCGCTGTGACATCTCGCGGGATTTCAGAACTTGAGAAGGAGAAACTTTCCATAACGTCAGACACTTAAAATAACAATCACAATGGAGGGGGGGCACACACACACACACACACTTTTAGTGGACATAACTGACGGTGACAGCTTGCCCCCAATAGATTACACTGCAGCTCGTTAAGCGGCAGCTGTCTGCGGCGCTCTCGCTCGATGCCGGACCAAATTCCCAAATTGTTGTTGATATTAGAGAGTTAACGAGAGAAAACATGGAAAATAGGGTCCAAGTTTAAAAATAACAAAGATACCCTTTAAGCCTATAATAACTGATTGTTTTTTTGGGCCAGTAAATAGTAATGGAGCAACATTAACATTCATGCCAGTCATGTGTCTGGCAACCTGGTGAGTGCACGTCCAATATTAACCTTTTGGACCCTAGACTCGAAAATAGCACACCCATACGATAATGAGTGTAGCGTTGCAACTGTTAGGGTTATTTTAATACTTTTGGTATTAAAATAACCCTAACACTTGTGAGATGTGTTGATATGTGTAAATATCAGTACATATGTTACTGGTTAAGAGTAAATTAAGATGGCACACAGCACAATTTGAAAATTCAAATTTTCGACTGGGGAAAAAAAAAGCAATTTCAGGATATTTCTTTATTAGAAATCATGTAGATATGAGCTTTCAAGCTCTCCCAGATCATAGAACTATATGTTGAGGGTCTCTAAACTAATTTTTACTTAACTCCTGTTCATCTCTAATAACTGGCTCTATATCTGCTCAGTTCTTCAGCGCACAGCAGTTTTGCGAACGATGCAGATATGAACGCCCACCATCGACGCTGTTGAAGATCTCCATACCCGTCGGAGGCTTTTTGTTCCTTTGAAATTGACACCAGTCGTCACCAGGCTGTGACAAAGTGCTCGGTGCCTAATGCTGTTGTATGTGTGGTGAAAAGCACAGCTGTCATCCAGATCAGCCAGTACACCACAATTACAATCTGTAGCATCTGATTAATTAATGCTATTTAGCATTTGATGAAAGTTTCTCCCGCAGCCATTCATCTCCTCTGCTTTGCAGTAGAGGAAGCTTTTTTTTTTTTCTGCAGACCGCCCTCCCTGTTGTCAGAGGCTCCGGTACCCTCGAGGGCTGAGGGGCTGAGCTTCTCTGCAAATAGCTTTTGTCCTGATACATTTTTCAAGTTAGAAATTCTTAGAAAATAACATTTCACCACCAAAGGAGGAACATTTACTTTATGGATACGGCTCTGCCGTACATGTATTCTTACGTTTCCTCTCAGATCGCCTCGTTATAGAATAAGTCTGGTAATATTCCATATTCGGTCGGTGACTTGTCGATTTTTAACTGGGATGCTTCCCACATGTTGACCTTTTTCCTTCTGTAGCAGCAGAGGGGGTGGGGGGGCTGCTTAGTTGAATATATTGATTCATTGATCCTTCATCTTACTGAGGTTTGAGAATCCATGACCTCGCCTGTGGCTCTGAAATATCAGTAGCCTCCGCCGGTCAATGCCGCCCTAGGTCTCCTGGTTGAAGGTCCTGTGTTTGTTTTGAGGATGCAGAGGCTGGATAGAAGCGGCCATTGTTAAAACACCTCAGTGAGCCACACTGTTGCACTGGCTGACATCTTCCTTCATTGTTATTAGAAACACAATCTCGCATACACACTTGCTTATTTACATTGTCCTAAACAAGTGCGATGTTTCCTCACATTATGACACATTTTTTAAAAAAGATTTACGTCTCTGGAGAGAAGTCAGAGCGTGTCGAGGGACAGACCAACCCGTTGGTTTTGATCTTTTCGAGGGATTTGTTACCAATAAAAAAAAATAAAAAAGGGGTGTCTACAGCTTTACCTTTCAACCTACGGCCCTCTTAGTACATTTCTTTATACACGGCTTCGATCGGAAGCGACCTTTTCAAAGCTGTCTGACCTTCTCTCACTGTTGCCTTTGTTAGAGCAAATTTCTTGACTCAGCCGCGCTCGGCGAGCTCTCAGGAGTCAGCCCGTTGTCCGTCACGGGGAGCCGACCTTACTCTATTTTCCTCAGCCCTTTCAGAACAACCGCCGTCTCTAAGTGACTATAACTACCAATCCGTGCTTTTATCTGCTCGTTTTACTGTAAATGACGGCTATCGCAACATCCTGTGTAAAACTGGAAAGCGCTATTTTGTCAACTCCGGCAATAAACATGTTGCCGAGGAGGAAAATACACCACCTATTGAGGTGAAATACTTGTTATATCGAGTGGTGAAGGATTAGGGGGTGATTTTGGGTGTCCAGGATTTCAGAAGTAAAAGTCCCGTAGTACTTGGGAGTACTTCCAATGCTTGGATGGACATGAAACTCTCTTGGTTGAGACATTCGAGCTAAAGATATTCGAGCATTTTCACTCCGGTTGAAACTTTTCAATCCTGTTTCACTTGCTCGCCGAGCTTTAAATTGTGTTCCGGGTCATCGTAGAATGATTTCAGGATCAATGCTGCTGTGTTTCCTGTTTTGCTGTTGGGAGCTTCGGGGGGGGGGCAGTAACCTGTACCTTTTAAAGCTGCAAAAGAGAGAGGAAAAAAAATACAAAATAAATACAATATAGCTGAAGAAAACTTAGATTTCCACTACGCAGCAAAAAAAAAGAAGAATTTGCAGCAATGTGACGGCAGAGGCAGAATCGACTGCTAGCAAAGAATCATGAATATAAACCATGTATGTTTTAGAAACTGTGCTTTGCAGGAAGGGAATTTGTTCACCGTGCTCGTTTGACCACAAGGATACACACGATGTAAACAGGAACTCTGTCTGTAAGAGAACTCCACAGGGCACCTTTAGAGCTGCAGTAATGGGCTTTTTTTTGGTCACTAGGGGGCACTAGAACCCACAAACAAGCTGACAGGCACACATCCCAGATATATTATTGCCTTATTAAGTTCACATGTCAGCAAACAAATGCCTGTTTACACACACGGCGGACACGGAGCAACATTAGCATTCATATGAAGTTGTTTCTCTCCAGTTGGTGATAACGTCCAATATTCACTCTCTTTATAGCTCTTCTGGCTCTTTCCTGAGAACAACATATGCATCTCCTCAGTTGCTAGATAGTTTTTTTAAGACTCTGGCTTCTTCATTTTTTCTGAGTGTTGTTATATTTCTTCCCATTGCTGAAAACAAGTTGCTCACCAATTTAAAAGAAATTAAAATTCACCTTTTGGTAGTGAATTAAATTTGCAGGTAAATAATGGTAATATACAAATAGTTTAAGCAACTAAGTAACTTTCACATTAGAGCTGTGGTATGCAAACCTGGTCTCCCAAAAATATAACGTTCCCATACAATGAAACTATTGTTTTCTCCGAAATTATTTTCTACATTTCACAATTACGTTTCTAATCAGTCCAAGGTCCAAACACAGGACTTTCACACAGGAGACCACTGTTTCCCATTTGAAACCAAAAGTCAACATTGACCTATTTTAATTAACATCCTTATGACATAACAAACAAAAGCCAATCCAAGATGTTTTACTCAACCTAACCAGGTACTTTTTTATTTGTTTCGTTTCAATTTACGACGTTACCACGTGTTCAAAACTGCAAGTGTAGATTTCCCTCAAAAGCCGTAATAGAGATTGCAGTTCAGTTGAAAGAAAATGCAATTGTGTAGGAGACAGAGTTGGGTGTGCCGTTAGTGTCCTAGCAACATATTAGCCTCATCACTGTGACCAGAGGAGAGGAAATGTCCCTGACCCAGCGACAGCGAGAGGAGGACAGCTCAACAGCAGATGCTCACGAGTCATTTATCTCACTTGCACTTTGACACTGAAGCCGTTATTTTCTGGCTTCTGCACAGAACAGCTCAAGCCTCTTGCATCAAGGCAGCTGCACCGAAGAACTCATAAATGGAGCCATTTTAAAAAATTCGAGTATGATTTATGAATGTTGTTCTGCCTGAAGTGCAGAGAAAGATCCAGCTCTTTCACAGAAAAAAGGCAATTTTTCATTAACAATTTAGCAACAAGGCTTTATTATTATTAGTAGTATTAGAATAGAATAAAATCTCTGTGTAAGTGAGGCGATGATCTGACTAACACAACACGTTATGTAACCTACATTAAAGAGTGCACAGTGAAATGTTTTTTATTAAGCTACCACGATAGTCTGGAAAATGTGGTTCAAAACAACATCATCACCTTTTCGAAGTAAGAAAATTCTGTTCTTTGTGTGAAACTGCTTTTAAAGCTGCATCGTGGCTCTCAGTAAAGAAGGGTCTTCAACTCGCAGTTCATTTGAAACACGTTTCATCACTTTCGCCTGTTGTCTTTCAATAATACACACATTTTAATTGTCAATCTGTGTCATATCCATTCAGTTTGTGATGCAGCAAATTAATCACTGTGTGCCAGGCAGAAACTATTGATGTGAGCTTGCTACATAATTGCCTTTTTTTTTTTTTTTTTTTTCATCCCTTAAAACATTCCGGTCTCTAAGTTATTGTATATACTCTGTTATTAGACAGTCTAATAGCACCCTGGATTATTAAATTGTTAATTTACAAGACAACAACAGTTCATTTTAAAGCAGCAACCCGAGGTTGATTTTTAAAAAATGTTTTGACAGGTAGGAAAACATTAATTAAAACACAATAGCGTTATCATATAATGTGCAACCATAGTATTTTAAGGGCAGTACATTACATTATATTTGTATATAAACACTGCAATGGAAGAAAATAAGAGATGGAGGTGTTACATTAATGCTGTACTGCTGTGTAGTCATCACAAACTCACAAAAAAAAATAATTTTCATGATTGCTTTTTTTCTCAACTTTTTGCTCTGCATCTCTCACATGGAGTGGGAGAGAGGTCTCGTTAAGTCTGGTTGAATGGAGCTCTGGAGCGTTTGTCCTCTTAGTGCGCTACATTTGACTCGGTTTGAGTCTCGCATTGGTGCGGAACAAACAACTGCTCTCTGGTCCGACCTCGAGGGGTGGTCTTGGACCGCTGTCAGGTGAACTGTGGAGTGGTTCATATCTGGCGTGAACACCATTCTAACCAATCATAGCATGAACGCATGGTGAAATAAGAAAGCTAGTTAGAGCTAACTCGCTCTGAGCTAAAGGAGGAACATTTAACAACCTAGTGCTTCATCCAAAGCACATTGCTATCATCAGATGACTCCTTTTCTATACGTTCCAGTGTAGCATGAAATAATGGTGGAATTAGCTAGCTAGCTAGCCAATTAGCCAGCCACCAAATGAGTAACATTTAACAATTTAATGCTTCATCCACATATTGTTGTTACAGCGTAGGGAAGCAAAATGAATACCATTTTTAAGCTAGTTTTCTATATGTTCCAGTGTAGCATGATAGCATGGTGGAATCAGCAAGCTAGTTAGAGCTCACTAGCTCTGAGCTAAAGGAGGAACATTTAACAACCTAATGCTTCATCCAAAGCACATTGCTATCATCAGATGAGTGACTATACTCCTTTCGGCTCATTTTCTGTACGTTCCAGTGTAGCATGAAATAATGGTGAAATTAGCTAGCTAGCTAGCCAATTAGCCAGCCACTAAATGAGTAACATTTAACAATTTAATGCTTCATCCACATATTGTTGTTACAGCGTAGGGAAGCGAATTGTCATCATCAAAATGAAAACCATTTTTAAGCTAGTTTTCTATTCATTCCAGTGTAGCATAATAGCATGGTGGAATTAGCTAGCTAGCTAGCCAATTAGCCAGCCACTAAATGAGTAACATTTAACAATGTAACGCTTCATCCACATATTGTTGTTACAGCGTAGGGAAGTGAATTGCCATCATCAAAATGAATACCGCTTTTAAGCTAGTTTTCTATACGTTCCAGTATAGCATGATAGCATGGTGGAATTAGCTAGCTAGCTAGCCAATTAGCCAGCCACTAAATGAGTAACATTTAACAATGTAACGCTTCATCCACATATTGTTGTTACAGCGTAGGGAAGTGAATTGCCATCATCAAAATGAATACCGCTTTTAAGCTAGTTTTCTATACGTTCCAGTATAGCATGATAGCATGGTGGAATCAGAAAGGTACAGATAGCCATCTAGACAGCCACTAAATGAGTCAAATGTAACACTTTGCTTCATCTGTACAGTAGGAAAGTACATCACACGTGCCGAGGCAACTGTTGGAGTCAACAACATTTCCACCCACATGGGTTTTGTTATTTCTGGACCATTTGATTTTTGCCCTTGTGAACGTAAACGGGACCAGTTGGAAAACTGCCATAGCGTATCATCCTCGCATCGGCTCGATTCAGGTACCGGATCGTCGGGTGTGAACCCGTCCTGAGGCACAAGGAAAAGCTAGTGGAAGTGAAATAAAATGTAGATACAATTTAAGGGGGTATCATGTTTACCAGCAATTACCTTGGAACCTAGTGTTATTATATTATCCTTAATGAACTACTTGATAAAAGCAGTCACTGTAAAGTGCCAACTGGTAATTATGATAAAGGCCTGAGTGAACTGGGCGAAGACTAATTGAGCTGATTGTGACTATTAAAATAACTGAACAGGAGAATAATTACACTAAACAAGCCACATTTCTGCCTCCGCTCCACCTTTGTGAACCTACTTTCAATTGTGAAAAATAGAAGTAAAATCGCTTCTGCTGATGCGTTAAGAAAATCTTCGCATACTGTTTAATGATTATGATGTAATCATCACATTATAGTGAGTGAGTCTGAGTACACCCCGTATTCATGTCGTATTTATGCCGATGAATAAGGATTTTTATATAACGGCATTAAAGGACAGCAACTGTCGGATCAGCCTCTGAAAATATAGTCACAGATGTTTTTGTATCATGTCTATTGGTAAATGTTTAAGCTTGACTTCAGCAGAGTGTGTGGTGCTTCATTTACAAGTGCTTGTAGTGCGAGTATTACCCTTGAATGTTAAGTACAAAAATACACCCAAATACACAATGACAAAGTAAAAAGAAATCACTGGATGCAGTATCTCTGCTCACAGGCCTTATGTGGAGCAACATGTGGGGGAAAAAAAAAAAAGATCCAAAAAACATCTTGGAATCCATCAATAAACGATTTGACTTGCTCGAACAGAACTTTTGTAACACTTATGAATTCACAGCTAAGCCTGACAGAGAGAAATGTTTACAGCGGCGGATCGATCCTCTGACCGTGAATCTGGACAACTGCCTTACAGATATTAAAGAGGGCGAAAAACAAAGTTCAAACACAGATCAATGACCTGGAAGGAAGATGATGAAACGGCATCAGGGCGGTGGTGGTACAGTGCCGGCCAGCAGCGGCAGAGAGTTATGGTGGTAGTTTGGGAAGCTCCTGCAGTGAGTCCAAGAAGACATAAACCATGTGCATCAATCCACTCATAGAAGTTCTGTCAGCGACTGTAGAACCCGAGATGTTTACGAGATCTTGAGATGTCTGATGAACATTGACTTATAACCTCTTCTGCCCCCTTCGGGAGTTTATGTTGCTAAAAAAAACTTTATTTGGAAGTTGACTGAGCTATTTTGTCTGACAGACTGTACATGAGCAATGTGGTAATATTTCAGAGTGAATCAATGTTTGAGTCAGTGGCGAGTGAGCTGGAGATCGGCCGAGTTTAACAAAAAGCATGGCTGCACAATTTCAACCGAAGAAAGAGATTTACGCTGAGCCTCGCTCTTCGTGCGCGTCAGGACCGCCTCTCTTTTTTTTGTCAAGTGAAACCTTGCAGCTTGGATGTGGTTACCGTAGATTTACAGACACTATGGATAAGCTCTTTTAAAAAGGCAGGAAACCAGAGAGAAAACATGCAAAGGCTGTCGTGTCAGCACATTGCACAACGTGGAGCTCCACTTACAGCTTTTGCTTCAAACACAATCACAACCACAGCTACATTCATTATTTAAATGCCTCTATGTGGTAGGAAAGAAAAAAAAAGAAAATCCACTTTGCATTTCCACATGTCTTAAGAACAATACTTTGTAGCACTGACTCAGACTTCTTGGTTGACTGGACAGATAATGATGGCACAGCAGGGTCACTGATGAGACCTCCCTGTGTGAGTGCAAACCAACGCTTTCACCTTTTGTGACTTTTCTTCCAGTTCTGACTTCTGAAAACACCAGGCTGTGCGGATCTAAACCTGTGAAAGGCAATCTGTGCACAGCGTGTGCTCATTTTGGTTTTGAAGATGAACCTGCTTTTGTGGTCTTCCTCCTTCCGCCATCACTTTCTGTCCTAGTTTCAAATATCGTTGCACAATTATCATCATTTAATGCGAAACGTATCAAGAAGCTTTGACGTTGTTTTTTTAGTCACTGGTTGTCATTTTGTTGTTCTTGAAAGGTTTACAGTCTCAAGAGGTCTTAATCTAATGTGAGTCTGAAGAGATGCCAGAGAAGCTGAACTAGAAGAAGAGAGCGTTTTTGCAGAGATTGGGATGGATCACGGTATTTTTGGCGTGTTTCCGTATCTGCATGTATTTGTTATAACCTGAACGAACTGGAGCTAACGCGGTCTGTCTGAGGTAAACCCGTTGTACAGCCCAAAGCTTTGTTTACACGGCGCGCAAGCTCCGAGCATGAGCGGAGGCGTTTGCACCGCCTTGCTCTCCGACACAACCGGAGGGCGAACAAACAAAACGAACTGTGAAGAATCCAAAAAGACAACGAGTCGGCGTAACCGTCCAAGAGCCATAAACCAACCTCCACAATGACGAGGAGGGATCGTAATTATCTGTAAACTCATATCTCATATTCATGGACGACTTTAATTGCCTTTGTACAAGCCCTGTAAAGAAACGAGTCAAGTGTGAAGTGTATTATGAAGAAACCAAGGTTGAGTATCCTGTAAACTTTTTGATTTGGCTGCAAAATATTCACTCAATTTGAAGATGTTTAAGACCTTAATAAGAAATTAATTGGCCTCCTTTTGTAAATAGAGCTTTTATCAGCGAACTATTTCTGACACATTTTGTCACATTCTTCACTACGGCGAGTATAAACTGAGCTTAACGCTCCTGTAAGATATTTTATTAAGTTTCCTTTTGAGTGAAATGGTAAACGGTGCGTATGTCGAGGGCTTTTACTGTGAAAGGTAAGAGCGGGAAGAAGTCGGATCTGGTCCGCACTTCAAAAGGAGTTAAGTTAGCCGTCATGGTGAGGACTTGTACAGTATAATGTACATTTCAAATACGTCCGTTCCGCACAACGTGATCGGTCGATGCCTACATTTGCGGTGCGAAAGCTCAGAAAATTAATGATGACATCTGTGTGAAAGTCCTCATGACAAAAACAACCGTTAGAAAAAAACCCCCCGCTTTGATGTGAAAATGAATCGCATGAAGAAAAAATAAATTGTAATGACCTTTAGTGGTAAATAAATCCCCCAGACCTAAAAAAAAAATAATAAAATGATTTTCACAAGTGCCGCCAGCGTCGTGACCGAGGACCTGGTTTGCTTCATTTCAGAGGAGCAGACAAGTGTCTCCTTCCTCACACTCATCACAGGACAAATTATCCTAGTCAGGCCACATTCAGCCGCCGTGGCTTGACTTTAACATAACACAAAATCATATCATATCTGGATTTAATGGGCTGAAATAAAGCAATCCCTCAAAGGTTACAGGTGGTCGAAGGAGATTTCCTTTTCCCCCTGAAATGGCTTGTGGCAATTTCTCCGTCTGCAGATTTGCGGGGCAGAGAAGGCTGCCCAGAGTTCGATAAAAGGTTTATCTTCAACTGTACCATTTCTGGACCATCCGGTTTTTATGTGTTTATGTCTTCACTCATTTTTTTTTTTTTGGCTGAAAATCTATCTGTATGTGCCACTCGAATTTAATCCGGCAGACTTCGATGTTTTTGTCACCGGGTTGTGGGGGTGTTGTTGTTTTTTTTTCGTGGCAACTCTCCACTGTTTTAGCAGCACATGTCGAGGCCGTTGTGACAGCACCTAAAAAAACACGATCGGTCAAAGGAAAGTGGAGCAGATCTGTCTCTGACCGAAGGACTTGAAAGCAGCTCGGTGTCGTGAGGAGGCTGGGTTTCACTAGTCTGGTCTAAATGCATAAACCTTGGCCTTTTCTCCAGGGGACCCTCCCATCACCTTATAAATCAAACGAACGTCTGTTTTATACTGCAGTGATTGGTCATTTCTGCTTGCAGGTCTTCAATCCTACCGTCCTCCAATATTACTTTCCTCTCCACCTAATAATTCATAACTTACATCGATCCTGCTGGGGCCCCGATAATCTTACACCCTCGGTCGATTTCGGAAGGATACAGCCGCTGAATCATAATCACGGAGCGAGTTGCTCCGAGTTGTGCACAAAGTTGAAGTTGTTGTGCGTGAGCGTGACTAATAATAAAGGTGAGGCGGACAAAGCCTCTGTGGAAGAGTGGCGGTGACGGGTATTAGTCCGGCGCTCGGGGGGGTTGGCGGCGGTCGGGGGATCGGACGGGGTGTCTCCTTTAATCAGAGGACTCTTCACATGCCTTTCACTGGATGCCAGATCAATTTCACACTTTACTTAGAGGGAATTTCTCAGCCTATTTCCTAACAATAAAACAAAACCCCCCCGACTGAATCCACAGGTTCAATACAGGGGTTGAAATAGGATTTTGACACATTTAAGTGATGGGGACATATCTTATCAGCTCTTTTAAATATGTGTTGACGAATAAAAAAATAAAAAAAGATGACTGGCGCAGTTTCCAGATGGGTTGATGTCAAGGACAGAGAGTATTGCAGGCGGATGTGTTTGGATAAATGTTATGAATCTGCGGGCCGGACCATTAATCTTTCCCTGATCCACCTGACCAGCTGATACTCAATGAGTCCTCCAAATGAAGAGGTATGAGGGGCCCAGTAAGAAGTGACCTTCACGGGTCTCTCTTTTCTTTTCTCCCTCCAGAACAAAAAAAAACCAACAACACACAAACAGAGAGCGCTCCGGCATACTGGAGGAGAGCTGCATGTGTGTGAATCACTGTGTGCAAACAGCGGAGAGCCTTCACCCGTGTCATTATGAATCCGCAAATAACAGGCCGCGCGCCAAAGAACGCGTTGCACTCGGCCCGCTAATGAACGGTCTCGTTACGGCCGTAGAGAGTCTCCGGTCGGCCGCTGGGGACCGTGAAAAGACACCACATTGGGCCCCCACCGCCAGAGGCCAAACCCTGCACACCTGCTGCAACCACACACCTCCAGAATCCAGGGGACCCCTTCAAGGAGCTCTGACTGACTCGAGCTCTCGTCTCGTCAGGCATTCGTAGCAAGAGCTACGGAAAAAAAAACCCCGAATGCGCCGTGATTCGTAGATGGACCACGAAATGATTTTTGTACGTTGTCCGCAAATGAGGGAAGTATGAAGACCAGGGAAGCACACATGGGGCAAGAGGCAGGAGGAGAGGTTTCAGCAAGGAGGCCGCGGCTCGTTCCCCGTGTGAAGCGGGAAGTCAACGTGGATTTATTTGTCTCTCCCTAAACCTGACTTTGAGTTTGTTTTAAGAAGATCGTGTGCATGTAGCGAGTGGACACAATGCCGCTCACCTTCAGCTTCGAGTAAAGGGCTTCTTCTGAGGGATGATGGAGCAACAACTTGAAGATGTAGCTAAGCACAGCTCACGTCCGGCTTGTGGGCTGGATGGTTCAGTCCACTGCTATGGGTGTTTACCCCCCAAAAAAAACCAACAAAAGAAGAAGGCACTTGTTTTATTAGTGGTCTAATAAAACCAGTAAGCGGCCCCCGTCAGTCCCAGGCCCTTGTCTATGCCGTGCTGTAATCACTGCCTCTCACACTGTATTATGCACAGTTTCTCATCTACAGTTTGCGGGTGCATTCTCTCTCCGGAGGGCTCTTTCTAGAGCGTGGTAAATTGGTTTCACAAACCTTTGATTAGACAATCCCCCCTACTTCCATTATGTTTTCTGTCCATGAGTGATCGCCCCGCACGCCGAGATGAAAGACCAGTCCGGGAACCGAGGCGATGAGGCGAACGGGACGCGATAATGAAATGAAATGAGGCGTGAACATCGTCTGTTGCTGTTATCACTTAAGAACATGGAGAAAGGGTAAAGGGACCTGAGAGATCTTGGCTCTGCCTAATTCTTTACCACCTTAATGGGCCCTCTGCTATCTACTGATGTTGGAAGGTTCATCTATATGCTGAATACATTTCAGCACATTTTGATTCAGAGTCTCTGGAGAGAGAGAGAGAAAAAAGGGGGGGAAAAAACAATTTGTCTAGCCTCAGCCCTGTGTGTATGTAAAGCATCAGCATAGCTGCTGAAGCACATTTTGACAAATTGGCACCATTAAAATTATGCCGAATTGGCTATTAGCAGTTCCTGTTTAAAAATGAACCCGTGAATGTGCAGATAACTATCACTGGATTGTTTTGATTCTGAAGTAAACTTAAAAATGTGATGATTCTCAGACAAGTTGTGGAGTTGTAGAAGGAGCAGATTTTTCTATATTCCTAAGCGGAATAACGGACGTTGATTCTCGACATTGGACACAATGATATCCCTGGAAAATCGAAGTCACGTATAATGTGAAAATATGTGTGTTCCGTGTGAGCAATGAGTACGAGAAGTTGAGTCATTTCCGTCAAAGTGCAGCAATTTGGTGCTAAGGGTTTTGAAGTGGCGTAATTACCAAATTACAATAACTAGCTTCCCTGTTGTCTTCAGAAACACCTGCGCCTCCGTCCAGAGCAATAACAGACACGGTAGGCGTTTGAGCAACATGCACCCGCTTATTTATGATGATGTTGGCTGGTAAAAGGGTCTATTGAAATGAATTATTTCAGAGTTTATCCACACAAAACAAAGTTTGTAGAGAAAGTCTTGAGTTAGGACTTTGCCCTTACGAGACTTCCGCAAGAGTAGAAGTTAATGAAATAGTCCAACTGTATGGTCCTTGGCTCTATAGTGAAAAGGACCCCTGAGTTCCCAGCAGCCTTACAGCTTTAATGAGAAGTCAGTTCTGGCTTTTGAATCATAGTGAATGTAACAAGTTGTCATTTTGGAGCATGTGGCCCATCGCATACATAAAGCACAGAGAAGCCCTGGGACGATGCCTGCAGGGCCACAGGCCGGATAGAACAAGGACAAAACATAATCTCTGCACTGAATCTCTGCTCACTTCTTACTGGAGCTCATACTTGAAGTCATCTTTAGGGTATCAACATTTGAGCACATCTAAACACAACAGAAACATGCTCATTTCAATGTTGAAATATGAAACTGAAATAAACTTTGTGTCTAATCCCAACTCCCTCTTCCCGTTTCACATTTTGAGTGTGTGAACACGTCGCGTAGATGTTTGCTCTCGTGGGATGCGACACAAATCTTGCGTGCTGCATATAAATATTCTAATGCAGATCACAGCGGGTGGTCGGCATCAGCATTGCAGATTCAGATCGGAGAATATGAGCGTTGAGGTCGTAACCCTTTCTGATTTTGATGAAATCTAACAATTTTTTTTTTTAAACTCTATTTTTGATCCATTACATTCTCTGGTCTTGTTTCTTATTGTTGGTGGCGGACTCCGCCATTCCCGCCCTGGATTCAAATTGCCCACCGACACAGGAAGGATCCTCCAAATTTCCTGAAATACAATTAAACCGTTAGCTGGTTTAGGTGTACCAGGTTGTATCTGTTGATGCTTGTTCTCTTAATTTATATATGTGGTTTTGTATTCTTGTGGACTACCGTGGATGTTAGTATATTCCTAATGCAGGTCTGATGATCTGCTTGACTCTACTTGTGATCCGAGCAGTGATTTATGGCGTCACCTTCTGATTTGAATAATGGCACATTGAAAACGGTATTACTATCCACGTATCCGTAAGTATTGTAATCTAGTCCTTGAATAATTCCTTGTGATAATCAGCGGTGCACAGATCCGGGGGTGATTTATTATCAGCTAAAATGATAACTGGAGTTGACGACGCATGAATGCATTAGAGGGAGAGGCTGCTGCTTTAATCCGCCGCAAAAACACATACTAGTTTCAAAGAATGACAAAAATAAAAAAAAGAGGAAAGGGAAAAGCTGAATAAAATAATAATAATAGTAGTTATTAACGCTGTCTGTACTCCTGCATTGCTATCTGTAGAATCTAACTGGCTCATCTCAATCACGTGGCTCTATTTATGATTAAAATGTATGTCGTCTAAGTTTAACCAAGTTCACAAAACACGACTTTCGTGACTGACCGGCGACAGGAGGTCACACGGTACCGTGTGACCTCCTGTCTGATGAGTACGTCTGGTTTCATCTCTACATTTTATCACGAAAACACGCGTGAGGAAAAACACGGGTGTAGTCACGCGTGGCGTTGTTGGCACATGTGGTCCACATAATAGCCTGTTTACACACGTCTTTTCCCTTGTGTAGATCAGTCACTTATGTGTTATATGTAATCAGGCAAACAGCATAGGTGCAACAACAACAACAACTTTGGTCCGTGTTACAACACATACAGTCAAGTTACAGGCGACCCGCATCACAGTCACTAGACTGATATCCAGCTCGCAGAAACTTACAATGACACAAAGTTCATGTTGTGAAACGATTGGTTAGGTTTAGGCAACAAAACGAAAGATCAAGGTTTTAGTTGTTAATAATAAAGTACCAACGCAATTTAACTACCTCAACAAAGACACTACCGTAACAACTTAACAACTGTTATAATGTAACTACCATATCAATGCAACTACCGTAACAACTTAACAACCGTTATAATGTAACTACCATATCAATGTAACTACCGTAACAACTCAACAACCGTTATAATGTAACTACCATATCAATGTAACTACCGTAACAACTCAACAACCGTTGTAAAGTAACTACCATGTCAATGTAACTACCGTAATAACTTAACAACCGTTGTAAAGTAACTACCATATCAATGTAACTACCATAACAACTTAACCGTTATAAAGAAACTACCATATCAATGTAACTACCGTAACAACTCAACAACCGTTATAAAGAAACTACCATATCAATGTAACTACCGTAACAACTCAACAACCGTTGTAAAGTAACTACCATGTCAATGTAACTACCGTAATAACTTAACAACCGTTGTAAAGTAACTACCATATCAATGTAACTACCATAACAACTTAACCGTTATAAAGAAACTACCATATCAATGTAACTACCGTAACAACTCAACAACCGTTATAAAGAAACTACTATATCAATGTAACTACCGTAACAACTCAACAACCGTTATAAAGAAACTACTATATCAATGTAACTACCGTAATAACTTAACAACCGGTGTAAAGTAACTACCATATCAATGTAACTACCATAACAACTTAACCGTTATAAAGTAACTACCATAACAACGTAACAAACACAACAGTGTTACAATCGTAACAACCATGAAGATGTAACTTCCGTAACAAAGTAACTGCTGTAAATAAATAACCGTCCTTAGCGGTCTTTCTTAGGTACGGTTACGTAACAAGCATTAAGTCAATATTTACTTTCGGTTTCACAAAGGAAAGGAACTGTGGTCTCATGGGTGAATGTCCTGTGTTTGTTTGATCCCCCTTCTCTCAGTGGACTTTGTCTTTTGTTACATTTGTTATTTTACTATGTAGCCTACAGTAACGGTTTCGCTCGTTGTAGCCCACTAGACGAATTGTTTTAAACAAATGCAAAGCGTCCACGTTCAACGTATCTGTGGTTTGCATTGAAACAGCTGATAAATAGCGTTTTGCTTTGCTTTGCTGCGTCACCTGGACCCCGCCTCAGTCCCCCCCCCCCCCCCCCCCCCCCCCCCCCCCTTTGACCTTCACAACAGTTCTTCAGAAATGTGTGACGCCACGGAGACTGGTTCCATATGAATACAGTCTACGGTCTGGACATGTTTCCGTGAATCTAAAGGAAACATTCGACTGGCAGCATCAGTCACAGGCCACCTAATACAAACAGTGCAGGATTGAATATGTGCAGCTCTGCTACTGATATGCCACTTGGGGTTATCAAGTGGGTGCCTCTTGTCACAAATGTCTCACTGAATTAGGTCACTGTGAACTCCACCGCATTAGGCGGCGGGGTAAGACAGCGATCGGAGCGCCGTTGGATTCCCCGGCTCTTTTCGGTCACAGCGTGTATGCTAATAGTCAAAGCTATAGCACAGTCAGCTGTACAAACGTCCTCTGCAGCAACACCCCAAATGAAATACTTGAATCTGACTGTCTGGCAGGTGTCGGGATATTATCCAAACACAATCTCACACTGCAGACCGTGTTGCACCTCTGATGTGAAGCGGGCGATGCTCTGGCGGAGCGGGGTTACATGAAATTGGACGGTGTCACAGAGCTGTATCTTCTTCAATTTCGGACCCGCCACTTTTCCCTCAAAGGGGTCAGCGCTCTCAAGGTGATTTTAAATTGGTCAACACTGTCTCGCTCACTGCCGATGCATTTATTAACTTGGACCGTTTTGGTCCGGTGAGTTAATAACAACTGTATTAATTATTAAGAAATATAGCAACAATAGATAAGGCAGCTTGCAGGAGTTTGTCGTTATTTTTTTTTTTATTCAAGGTGTGCTTTCCTCCGATGCACCTTTCACATATTTCAGTCGTGCAGAGGCTTTTTTTTTCAATTTTTTTGGGGAAATTGGTTTTCTGCATGTTGAACTCTACATGTCAGCTCCACATGGATTTTCCTCACCTCGAGCGCTTCTATAAAAAAAAAAAAAAAAATGAATCGATTTTTCTCCATATTCTTGTAGCCTATGGACTTCTTCGTCCACTTTATTTTCCTCCCATGTCAAATTACATTGTGACGCACCCTCACTTACATCGAATATGGCTGCAGCCCTTAGAGGAGGAGTGTGCGCAGGTGTGTCCTGTGAGTATTTTAAGGGTCGTCGTGATCAAAGAAACACTCGGAGGTGATGGAAAGAACGTGGAGGGAAAGTTCTTCAGCGGAGGCCGTGTGGAACAAACGCGTTTCCTACTGACCGCACCTTCACCTCCCCCCCGTGTCATGCGCCTCCTCCACGGACCTCAGCTCAGGGTCATCGGCCCGATCGGTAAGTGACCGGAAAAGGAACGGGGAATGTTTTGGTGACGGACTTGCCTTTCTAGTCAAATACACATTCATACACCGATGGCAGAGGCCGCCGTACCAAAGGTACAACCGAGTTGCTTGTTCAGTATCTTACCCAAGGACACTCGTGCGGACCGGAGAAGCCGAGGATCGAACGGCCAATCTTCCGCCAAGTGGGGCGACCCACTCTACCTTCTGAGTCACAGTCGATGGCTGCTGGCTGAGAGTCGCTTCTGAAAAACTGCACTTCTTCAGGTATCATAGGGAAAAAAAAAAAAATACATGTTCCCCGTTTGAGCCATATTCACAGCGAGTTTTTAGCTCTAAGTGTTCTTGACAAGTGTTCTCCAGGTGGTTCAATAACTTCAGCTCGGGTCACAAATGAGACATTGATTTATTGAAGAGGCTTTTCTTTTTGTTTTTGTGATAGCTTTCAATTGTTGTTGGCACGTCAGGACACGAGGTAGGTCATCGTGTAATCATTATCGACTGTAAAGAGGTGAAGGGCTGATGGCTTTTAACCAATTTAAGGAAGAACAATTCCACGGAGGCTTTTTAGTAATATTTGTTTTTAATAATCCCAATTAAAGGGATAGTTTGGGTGATAGTGGGGTTGTATGAGGTACTTCACCAGGATATTTCTAGGTGTCTAAAATACCTTTTGCTCCTGTCTGTTTCTCACTCCATCTACTGTAGTAATACCCTGACTATGGAGAAGTACCAAGTACAACCCCACTTCAAAACACCAGAACCATCCCTTTAATCTCTTTCCATTAACAGTGATTTGAAGCGGCAATTCCAAAGCAGAGCAGCGGGACATGGTGGTAAAAGAGAAGGGCCTTTTACTAAATATATACTGATCGTTGTCATGCGTAGAGACTGAGGGTTTATTACCTGAAAACAGCATCCCGTCCCGGTTGATAATGTAAGTGCCATTTTACTTCACGAGCTCACAATTCCGGTACATTTGCATTTCAGACTCTACCTCAGATTTAATATTGCAGCTGCCAAGTGCCAAAAATAAAAAGAGTCCCCATTTGGAGGAAGATGGGCAGAGTGAAGCAGTTACTATGACAGAGTGAATTGAGACGGTGGTGCATTTCTCCGACGAACATGTAATCGGGGGGGGAAAAAAAAAGGGGGGGGACCGTTCAAAATGAAGTGAAAATGAGATGCGGCGGTTGAGGAAAAAAAAAAGGGGGGGGGGGGCCCCTTATCCTCGGGAGCAGATGCAGTGATTACGGCGCGGGATGTAAGTCTTATGAAGGGCGGTAAAGGATGGAGGTGAGCGGCGCAGCTCAGTGTAAGTCAGGACCGCCTCCGCTCTAATCTAACAGAGCTGCATCGGGTCGCAGCAGGATCTGGAAAGTCTTAAGAAGAGCAGACTCTCGATCGCTTCGCTGTCAATTTGACACCTTCTCTAAATTAAGATGCATCCAACTGTTGCTTGGTGTGAATCATGTTAACAACTGAGCAGAGCTGACTCAGTCCGCTAAACGCTGGCTCAGTGTGCAGCTTCTTTCCTGACTCTAAAACAAAGACAAAGGGAGTCGTGCACGCCACCCCATTCTCTGGCAAACGGCGCCGGTGACAAATGGTGCTTGAAGCCGATGATTAAAGCCAACGTCCCTTTGTCATATTCGCCGTCGCTAAGTGACGTAGTGATCAATCCTTTGCTCCTCAACTGATGATGCTCAAGAAAGCACTTGAAGTATTAAAAGCTGATTTTTGGAATCCCACCCCCTTGTTGTGGAAAATAAGGCAATTCATCTTGACGCGTACTAAATTGTCCTTTTTTTCCCCCCCTCCGTTACGTGGCGCATCTAAAAAGCAATACAATTGATTAATTGTGTAATTACAGACACTTTTATCTCGCTGCGGCGACTCATGCATGTTAAGGATTCCAGAGCAGGGGATGGTTCGTAAATGGAAGGCCCCAACCTTTTAAGACTAATAATAATGTTTTAGCACCTTCTATAAAGATTTTTATTTTAAGTTTCAACACAGACCGGAGGACCGGAGCGCTACATATTGTGTGCAGGCGGAGACTTGTCATAGGTGACAACTGACATCGTAAAAATGACATACCGTAGCTTTTATTTATTATAAACTGATAATTACATGATAGTACATTGTGTTTGTACAGCAACTTTCACACAAAGTGCTCTACAATAGGGGAAGATAGACATAGAATTAGCATAAACAAAAATTTGATAGATTTGCTTCCAAATAACCAGTAATAACAATAATAACAATATATTTAAATCAATGCTGAGTGGTAGACAATTCTAAGACGTATTTATTTACGTATATGCAAAGACTACAGAGGTAATGGGCGAACATTAGACAGATAGTTCAATGATCACATGCTTTGACATTTGTTTTATAAATTATGTGGCTATTTTCTAATGTATATTGGAAATATAAGTTGAACTTATATAAAACCAGTTTAATTTGATTTAAATATGCTTTGTTTACATTGGTTATCTTTAGTGTTATTGTTATTATTATAATAATTTGTTTTTTTACAAACATTCATGCTGAATTCTTTGTAAATATAAGAATTGCTATCAACATGGGCCGCAATACTTTTCGATGCCAGACGGATGTGAGAGAAGACCAAAAATAGAAAATCCCATATTTGCCGCGAGGACATTATCATCAGCATAAAATCAAGTAAAATACAACATTTTTAAATAACTGCAGCAGAGAAACACTCGATAAAATAAGATTAACATAACATTATCTATCTGTCGTAGGCGAACACATAGCATGTTCACACATATCTCATCACAACATCATCGCACACGAGCAGCCTTGAAGAGACGGCGAGCAGCTGAGATGGAGGTCGTGCTGGACTCGCGGCGGGCCGATTGAGAACGCCGAGGCGCTTCTTCCTCGGCCAACGCGTGAGTCTGCAGCGGCTTCTCGAGTGGCAATATATCGCTGAGCTCTGCTGAGCCTGGGGCTGCTTTTTTTTTTTTTTTACAGTTGCTCCCCCTCCACCTTCAATCACTCGCTCAGTGGAGGGAACTGACACTCTTCTCCACCCTAACGTGATGGATGCAATCAGACCTGATCATCAAGCGGTCATACAGCATCACAATAAATAAATAAAGAGGGCAGCAAGTAAGCAGCGGGTTACAGGGAAACGGTATCAAAACTGTTGCTCAACATGTCAATCATACATTATTCTTTTTCAACAAAGTACATCGTCCCACCAGCCATTTAGCAGATATTTAAATATGAATAAAATTAAATTGCCTCTTTTCTATTACAGGGATGCATTGTCAGAGACACAGAGGCCGTGTTTTGATCGGTGACACAAAGACTAAAACGCTGCTCCGGGACAAAAAAAAAAAAAGCTGCACTGAAATCAAAACCCCTGATACAATCAACACAATTATCACATCATGGGGCTTACAAAGAGAAAAACATTGCACATTGCGTCTACTTAAAAGTTTCTACCTGCAGGAAGTAGTTCTAAACGTATTAGATTGTGAAATTGATCTTTCTGTCATTTTATATCAGGATTTTCACACCTTCTGTGTAGATCTTAATTAGGTGTTTTATTAAAGTGTTGTATAACAAATTCAACATTGGCGAAACAGAAGTGATGTCGACGCAGGTGAGGCGCGTTCCCTCAGGGAGTGCGACCTACATATTTGTGTTGCCAAACTGAAAGAAACCTCTTCTGTCATTGAGTGCTGACTTGGTATTCTTGGATCTGTTTTGGAAGCTTCTTTGTCTGCTACACACTATAAAATCACTGTGTCAAAATCAACACAATTTGGTTAATAACGTATACTTTACACAGTGCCCCATTAGTAGTTCTTTTTTATACTACAGTTGAGTTATTTATCCAATATGATATGGTTATGTACTCTTACTCTTTTCTAACTATCAACCTGAAGCGAAATGATTTTGTAACTATGCACCGTTTCCTCTAACATCAAATCTGAAATTAGACAGATTGTCTCATGAATATGATTTTGAAGGGCTTTTATTTTGAAATGCTACATCAGAATATCCTGTTTTTTTCAGAGTGACACCTTGAGGTGGCCTGCTATCAACCTGAAGCGAAATTATTTTGTAACTATGCATCATTTCCTCTAAAATTAAATCTGAAATTAGACAAATTGTCTCATGAATGTGATTTGAAGTTGGCTTGTGAATGAGATTTTGAAGGGCTTTTATTTTGAAATGCTACATCAGAATGTCCTGGACAAACACAGGACTTTCACCCAGGCAGGCTGTCCTCATCCAATGTTCGGAACTTTATTTTGAAAAGCATGCATGTAATGAGTGGAGTTTCGCTGGTATTTCGTCGTAACTTTTCCTGAGATATCATACGAACCGTTGTTTGAGGACACCTCGACTAGGACTTATTAGGTATTAGGACGAGTTGCAAAGACGGTACAGCAAACTTAGAATTTCTTTAAAGTTATTTTTCATGTTTTCAATGATTAAAGGGCATCGCAGAACCGCCCGGAAGATTGATGCTGAAAGCCTTTACTGAATTTGGATGAACTCCATTGAGAGTTTGTCTGTTCTCTGAAGTTTGCCAGCTGTAAAGGTCAACAGCTCCTGTGCTGCTTTAGCAGTCTGGTTCCGCTATCTGAGGGCCATTTCTTTACATAATGGACAGCTGCAGGACGCTCGCTGCACCGTCACTTTGGACTTGGACTTTGATAAACCGGATGATGGATGGCGGTGTCAGTCGGGCATGAGTGAGCCCCAAAGATGCACCCCTGCACTCTGTTACAGTGAGGCCAGGCACTGACATCAGCAGCTATAAGCCGCACTGTGCACTATCCCTCCAGCATTCATGTCGCAATACCTCACGTCAGCGTTTTTACTTACGCGTGCACCGTCCAAGTGGCATTATGCCTCAAATCTCGCCGCAGACAAAAACAGAATAAGGACGGAAATATCTTTTAATTCAAACATTTCAAATAGAGACGAGATGTTTTAAGATGTGTGTTTTTGGGAAATTGCCGTCTTCACTGCAACAAGCCCAACAGCCCTGCAGATTAAAATGAATGCTTTGGAAAGAAGCAGAGCTGCACTCCTGTACTGAAGTGTGAGGCATCTCGTAAAGTATGCCCCGCTCAACAGATGCACCTTTTTGTTATCGGAACTTGACAGTAAAAAAGTAATTTCGGTCAACGTTTTGTCATTTTTGTGGCTCTGGGTGCCATAATTTTCCAATTCAGCTTCACTTTTTCTTTGAATAATCTGTTCCTAGAGCTGGAAAAGCACAGGCACCTACATCTACCGAGCAGAAAACTGACATATTCATTGTTGCTGGGTGATACTTTTGCCTCACAAGCAACCTGAAGAATAGCAACGTCAGTCAAATCCATCTATCACGTCCGACAGATGGACGTCTGCCCAACACTTGTCCGGAAAACAAGATGGCTCGACAACAACTGGCCAGATTGATGAACGTTGTCGTGGATGTCCATGGTCTCCAGCCGGTTAAACCTTCTTCTTTCTCACAGGAAACATTAACGCTCCTCAGAGGATGAACACTTTTCATTACTCTGGTGCTGTTCTCCATAATCTCTCATGGGATAAATCTTCACGTTAGTTATTCTTTATCTCTCTCCGTTAACGCCGCCTTCAGAACAAACTCTTAAGTTTTCACTCAATTGACTTGTTTGCTCCTTTGTACATTTCTCTGCTGCGAATGCTTCTGTAGCTGTATGTACACAACACCATCGGAGAAAAGCTCTTCTTCTTCTTCTTCTTCTTCTTCAACCCGTTGGCAGCGAGAGCTCACAGCCTCTTAACCGCACATCTATTTGATGGGGAGCGCGTGTTAAAATGACGTGCCGCCACCACTGAAACAACTTAGGTTTAGGCAACAAAACTACTTGGTTTTGGGTTAAAATTAGTAGTGTTGAACTTAACATACGTGATTTAAAAACAGGTTAAAGTCTGGTGTTTGACCCGTTCGTCAGTCTCACGGCGGTTTGTGAAATAGTCACAAAATGCAGTCGGTTGAGTTTGTGTATAGGAACACATGATATGAACATTTTGAAGCGAACGGTGGTTATATTATCATTGTTGTTACTGTAGGAATTACACACAGATAGAAAAGTAGGGCTGGGTGCAAGTAAACAACATATAGAATATTGACACAGAGAAGTTAACTGTAGGTGTGTGAAGAATAATCGTCGGGGGGTTGAAGCCGTTTGGAGTCGGTTTGGCATAAACATCTCTGAATATCCTCACTGATATTCATGGCGACAGTAATAATGGAAGCAAACACGAGGACTGTGGGTAGAAAAGGAGTGGATGAATGAGTAAATAAAGAAATAGAAATGAATGAGGGGAGAAAGAAATTTCAATAAATCATCATGCGGCAATAATACGATTCTCCTAATAATCTTTGGTAGCAGTTTCAGTGTTGCGTGTTTGTGTCTGTGTGTGTGTGTGTGTGTGTGTGTGTGTGTGAGTGTGTGTGTGTATGAATGTTGTCTGCTTTGAGTTTGTTGATGCAGTGGCTCAACAACAGCTCCGGAGATTTAAGGCATTTTGAATACTTCTCATTAAATTGCTCAAATGGTTGTGTTTGTATCGCTAAGTTTAGTTCTTGTTTTTCTAATATATATTCCTTGGCAATAGCTGGAGCTGCCGGTATTAATATTGTTGGTGCTGCTGGCTAACCTGCAGCTAACTTGTCCTAAGTTATGTATGTTTGTGAGCTGTTTTCAGTAGTTATGCTTATGTTTCACGTACTTTACACACTTATTTTTAAGCCCAACCTCGATGCTTTTTTATAGACCTAACTATAACCATTTATTAATACAGCGTAAAATGCATTTGAAGGGCATTATAAGCCTTAGCAATGACACGCAGAATGTCCTTAAAATGTTGCGCTATTCATCTGCCTTCCCATGAGTTGCTTTAGCAGCGGTCTGTTACAATAAAGCGGTAGTGATACTGTAAACTCGTCTATATTTGTGTCTTATAATTCCGTGCTGAAAGGTTAATGTGTTTGTCATATCGTCATGTTACTTCCCGTTGATTGCGTCATTTCATATTTGTAACATCGCCATTGCTTATTGCTGCGCGGCTGTAATCGGCGCCTGGTGTTGATGTATTGCTGTAATAATAAGTAGGAAACTAGCCAGCTGCCTAACACTTGCACATATTCGTGATACACATGTGTACATTTATTTCTTGTGACGTTTGCTTAAATATATCTACATCATTCGGATAACAAATGCATGTCAGATATTGTATCAGCATTACTGAGTCATTGTGCAAGTCCACAATATTCATGTGTCCCTTTCACTAGTAGTTTTGGGGGGGGTGAACTGCCCAAGATAATTACTGTTGTCAATCATGAACCATGATTTAATGAGCTCTTCCAGCCCCACGTACGCCTCGCGTACTAGAAATATTGACCCTGAATTTAATGACTGTTAATGATAATAATAAAAATATAGACCAGGGGTCTTCAGCGTTTCTCAGGCCAAGGACCCCCAAACTGATAGAGAGATGGAGCAGGGACCCCCGACTATATATATTGTATAAAATTGTGTTTTATATTAAACTGGGCCTATAGTGTCATGTATAAACATACCTTGTTATTATTGTGCATTCAATACTAAGCTATTCAAATAATACACAGGTTCATATCGTCATGTTTTTATTTTAAAGGTACAGTGAGTAGGGTAGCCGTTCCACTGCCATTTATGAAGACACCTTGTATGATAATCATGCATACAAGCTATTCAAATTGATGTTTTTATTTTAAACATAATTGTGTAAACTAAAATGAGTGATGGCCTATTAGTGCTACTGCCATGCATAAACATACCTGTTGTCTTGCATACAATACTGAACTATTAAAATAATGGACAGATTCATGTTTGGGAAAAAAAAATAAAAAATTGTCCAATCAACCAAAAATGTTGCCTCAGGACGTTTTCTCTAAATGGAGTTTTTCTCAGACTCTGATCCAGAAATCTCCACTTCAGTAGTTCTGACATCCACCAAACTTCACACCTTCATTCCTCTCTGTGTGCTGAAGCTTTCTACAGAGGGGATCGTTCACACAGCATTCACAGTCTGATTTATAAAACATTTTATTAATAAAAACATGGCAAAAATGATTTTTTTTTTTATGGCTGTTGATAGTATTTTCAGATTTATGGAGCGATACACAGAGTTATCAAAAAACCCCTCTGTAAAAAAAAACTTTGACTCTTAATATGTCCACAAAATCAAACAATAATTTTGAACCTGGCTTTATGCAATGCTCAGCATTTCTGTTCTAGAACAAGACAATGCCTCAGTTGCAAATTTGTACACACACATTCAAATTGTCTTAGTGGAAAACTTCCATGTTGACATCTATTAGTTAAATCTTTGACCTCAAATGTCTAAACTACAGACATGTTGAGAATCTTTCTAGTTTGTATTGTTTACTGGCTGAATCACACGTGGTCTTCCATAGTGACCCAATTAAATGTGCATTTTCTGATCTGCCGTCTCACAATGCGTTTAGGAAACTAACCCTACCTTGTTAAGGTAAAGCCGTTAGTCTAGAAACACGTTATCGTGTCCTCTCGCCGCCAACGGAGTGAACCGCAGCCCCGGCTATAATCCTGCAATCTTTAAAAGTAAAAGCACAGCTTCTATCTTGGCAGTCGGTCTGTTTTCATCTGACAAATTGTCACTTACAGAAATCTCATTTCCTCTCCTCCGACCTTACTTCCCGTGTTTACTTGGAAATACTGACATTTTGAGGGAAACGGCTTAAAGATGGGAACGCCTGGCTGCTAATCATTAAGATATGTCAAATAATACCGCAAAGAGAATTTCTTTTCAAAAGGATCAGCTAAATGAGGCAGCAGGAAGGGGAAAAAAAACAACATTGCCAATTGTGGAAACTAGGGCAGAACTTATTGAGCCTCAGAACTTGAGCTCTGATAAAAAGGTTTCCAAATGGCTTGGTTTGTTTTGCTGTGTTTCTGTCTGTGAAATTAACTTGAGATGATAGTGTCATCCAATTACCCGAGAAGTTTGCAAGCGGGGGAGGGGGGGGGGGCATCTCTGCATATTATTTGGATTAATTGGACTCAAAATAAACACCAGTGGCTGTTTGGGTGCAACCTCTGAGCTTGACCAATGCGAGATGTTCGCTCAACAGTGTCCGCAGAGGGAAACGGGCTTCCGTAATTAATTTACTGCAGCTTCAAAAGGAGTTGTGAAAAGAGCCTTCCGGAGCTGCGGATCAGTTTGCTTCTTTAGCTCTTCAAACCTCTGCGGGGCCATTTCACTGCGGTTTGTCTTTGCCAAGGAGCTGGGCACGGCTTTGAGTGGGGGCCGGCCCTTCGGAGGAAGATAATCACCCCCTCTGGTGCGATACCGAAACACAGCTGGAGTCAGTCATCGGATAATATTTGGTCCCTCTCCTCTGTCTGTTTGCTAGCTTGTCACCCACTGGCAAAGGCAGACGGTAAAGACGGAATCTGGCAGACGTTGTGTAAAAAACGGTGAAATGACACGGCACATTAGGTTGTTGTTGTGGAAGGGGACGTGGTCGGGGACCTCGCGACCGGCTCAGCATGTTCATGTCGGGCAAATTCCACACCTCGCACTGTACCTCCAGCGGCGACGCGGTGAGAGGTGTGCCGATGATGTGGAAAAGGAAAGTGCAGAGGGTGGTGGATGAGTGTGTAGCAGGTTTTGTAGGAGAGAGCAGGGTCTGCGTCCTGTCGAGGACCCTGCAATTAATAATCACCTTTATTTCAATTCATAGCCAAGATCTTTAGGTAGCTAGAAGCACAGATTTTTTTTAAAGCAGCGAAACGCAAATCTGTCGACCGTCCGATATTTTGATGTCAGGTCCACTTCATCAGTCCACGGTGTGCACGAGGATTGGGAGGGTTACTTTAAAAAATGTAATCCGATACTTTAAAATGAAGTCCATAACCCTAAAACAAGCATTACATAATTTAAAGTAATCTGAATGCTTTACATTGGATTACCTCAATAACAAACAAGCAAATAAAGACGAGAGAAAAAAAAATCAACGAGAAGCCTTTTCTTTAACCTTAAAGCTACTACAAGGAACTTTCATTTTGTGTTGATTCTGGCGGTCCCTGTGGAAGAACGTGGTAGTGTTTTTCCGAGCGCCAGAGTTCCTTTAAGAAAACCTCTTTTCTGCAGCAGGTTCTGACAGTCTGATACGTTGGAAAACAATTATTCGTACTCTTGTCGATGCCGTTTCCAGCCGTGACGGTGACTGTAGAGTGGAGATACATACCAGTGTGTTAAAATGAAAACTACGAGACACAAGCAAATGCAGGGGTGAATCTACGTCCCAGCATCCGCCTGTCTGTGTCTCTAGCTGCACCATAATTAACGGTTATGCACATTGAAATGTGGGCTAAAGACTTTGTTAATTATGCTATTCACACCTCGCGTGGATTTTCACAGCTGCAAGGCAGAACTTGCACTGTTCTGTGTGATGTTCCTCGTTTCTGCTTTACGTAGTAAATAATTGACAAAATTTACACCCGGTGAAAGATTTTTCCCTCTTTGTGCTAGACTGTTGTCGAGAGGTGTTGCAATGTGTGTGTGTGTGTGCATGGTAGTATATCGTTCTTCATTTTTATAATGCATATTAAAAACACTAACCTTCTTCCCTTGTAACAGAAACGGAACGCAGTTAACTTGTTTTTGTATCCATAATCACGTCACGCTGTTCCAAACCAGCGGGTCACCGATGTGGTTCTTTTACATTAATTGGATGGCAGCTGACGCAACACCAAACACCAGTGAGAGTGGGTCCACTCGAGCACCGGACGCTGGACTTCTTCAACAAAAGTTAACACGTTCATTTACAGTGGTAGTAAATGTAGTACAAACATGTCGCTTGACATAGCTAATGGTACAGTCTGTAGATAGTGCCACAAATAACGAGCCACGGATCTACCAGCCCTCTTCTTCAAAGTGTAGCTTACATCCCTAATTGAAGCGTGTGATGTTCAGCAGGGTTGTGGGTTAAACATGCAGAGAGAGAGAGAGAGAGAGACGGCTTTCTCAGATGTATATTTACCCCGTCTCCGGCAGAATAATTCAACTAAGCATGAAAGCCATCTTTAATTATAATGTGTCGCTTTTAAGTAGCTGGGAATATGGTAAAAGCATGTAGAAATGCAGAAAATGGTTTTAAAATAATTTTTATTTTCCTCGGGGGGTGACCCCCCCCCCCCACGCACTTTATTGTGTAAGAGTTGGAGCTCCAGTGTGATGATGAAATACAAAAAAAAAGGATTGTATCTTTCGTGAATGTAATGCTTAATAAGAATAAAGTGTCCATGTAGCGTCTTTTTCCGGCAGAAAAGCGTCAGCATTCAACGAAGAAAGTGCTCCAATCGACTGAAGCCAAAATTTCATGTCTTAAAAGCTGCATTCTCTCTAGTGTCCACCAGGGGGCGACTCCTCTGGTTGTATAGAAGTCTAGTCTAAAATGACTCTACTTCTCTCTTGATTTATTCCCTCAGTAAACATTGTAAACATGAGTTTATGGTCTCAATCTCTAGTTTACAGTCTTCTTCAATACAGCATGATGTTCATTTAGTACATTATGCTCCATTTAGAGTCAAACAGACCATAAAGCAGGGGGTGCTTTAGGGGGCGGGGCTTACTGTGATTGACAGGTCGCTACCAGAGACGTATACGCTGTCTCTACGTCACTCCTCCACATTCCAAATATGGTAACTTTTGTTCATTGGGTGCCAAAAAAACAACAACATGGCGACGCCCATAATCACAGATGGCGATTGCGAAATCGTCGACCTCGAGGCTTCAAAACATCAGTCCACAAACCAATGGGTGACGATGACTTTCTGTTGAACGTATGGGGCCTGCTGCTTGCACAACAACTGCAGGATAATAAAAAAAGAAAATGTCCAGAAACGAGAAAAGCTTAAACACATTTTTTTTTTTTTGTAACAGCCAGAAAAATAAAAAAATAAATAGAGGATGAAAACAACTGTGGACCTTGTTTTTGTAGAGCTCTCAAGTCTTTGAGCCACTGCGGGGAGAGGCAGCAGCACTTTTGAGAGGTTGAGGAGAGAGGAGACGTGCTGTGCCGGGTTAAGACGAAGATGACAGCGAGCTGTACAACCTCAAACGCAGCTTTGGACTGAAAAGGTCACTTTGTGATTGTGGGGGGAACTCATTGAAACCAACAGGTGTTAAGAAACCTGAGCTGCCCGGCATTGAAAGTCACTGTGTGGAGATGAGTGATCATCAAAGCAGGAGGTGAGCTGACCTAACCACAGGGAGACACTCAGGATGCGAATGGCAGTGAATGGTGAATGAGGCCCACCACATAAAGGTGCTGAGTAAACAACCGGACTCACATATATTGCAAAGTTTCATTAGCGCTCTCGCACCAACTCAGCTGAAGCTCATATGAGCTATAAACTATAAAGTAATAACCACAGACTGTATATAAGAAGTGGTCGTTGTGACGTCACCCATTGGTGTGTGGACTGATGTTTGAAGCCTCGAGTTTCGCCATTTTGGACGTTCAATTTCTGGTTTGTCCGTTCTGGGCTTCTGTAGAAACATGGCGGACTCTGTGAAGAGGACCAGCTCCCTGTGTCGACATGAAGGACTCATTCTAAGGTAACGAAAAAACACAACAAGTCTTTGATTATACAATACTTTAAACATAGGTATGACTATTATATTCCACGCAGGTAAATCCTTCACACTGGTCTTTTTAGTGATAAAGAGTGGCGGCTAAGACATTTCAGGTGACAGTGTCTTACATTGTTTGCTAGCTAGCTAGTTGCAAAGTCAGTTAGTTATTCTAAAGTCACTCGTGATGAAGCTCTATTTCTCGGCCTTTGAGGAAAAACTCGTTGGCTGAATTACTGGAGATATATGGCGAAACAATAGAAAAAAAGCATCATAAATCACAACTGAGTTGAGTTTGTCCCTTAACTTTCTTTTAGGGATTTTTCTCAAAAAGGCTTTGAAGAGTTAAACCTCTTATCTCTGTAAATTTAAAAGGTAATGCTGGATCCCATTTTGAATTGGAGTTTAAAGTTTTGAATTGAATCTAACTTTAGAGTAAAAACTAAATTGATATTTAAAGAGAGGTTTAAATTTAAGGTCGTTTTAAAGTTTGGTGCAATATGATTTAAAGGCCATTTTCTTTTTAAAGTAATTGTTGGCGCAACCCAGACTGAAAAGTTAAGCCGTTCAATGAAGATGGATCAATTCGAAAGGTATATAAAATAACTATTGATAAGGCAAATACAGGTTTGAGCCCCTCGACTACATTGACTCAGCATCTTTGTAAATGACGATAACAAAGACATGATTCTGTACACTGGTGGTGGTGAAATAAAACCAGCAGGTGGAAAATTGAACCTCTGAGCAGAATCTCAATGTGAGGATCGAGGTGGTGATGGGGTGGGGGGGTAATCGCTGTGCTACAGGTCTGAAAGTGAGGCATCACGAAGATATTTATAGAGAAGGCACTCGACAACTGATTGGTTCGTGGGACAGAAGAAAAAGACGATTGGTTGGATGTGTGAGGGATTTCTGAAGGAGAGAAGCTCTAGCATCATGGCGAAGTATGTGACAGTGACAGAGAAGCTGTGAATGAAGATTGCTTACTGGTCTTCTGAATGTTCACCAAAGAAGTCCTTTAAAAGCACAAAAGCTGAACTTTTGTCTTTCACCAAAAACAACATTTATTAAATGTTTTGCAAAAACAGATTTGCGTGTAATTGTGTTTGTGTGTGATTGTCCGTACTTACAAAATAATACAATTAAAAAGATGTTTCAAACATAGCTTTCACTATAAACATAATACAGTATTACATTTGTAGTAGGGCACATAATTAGTTGGTAAATAAGTAAGTTTACAACACAAATTTTAAAAAAGCTAATAAACGTTGATGCCTAAGAGGGACCTGAATGTCGGACGTAACCAGACACACTCCCGACACTCTCCTGTAAAAATCAATTAATGAGGTCATTTATAATTTAGAAGGATTGACCTGCACCAGCAGCTTTGCTACTTGTTAAAAGACTTATGTTGCTGTATGTGTGAGAGGCAGTCTATATTAGTCTCAGTTGAAGTTGAAGGGAAAAACCCACAATGACTTTTTTCCAATCCATCATGAACAAATTCTGCTTTCATTAGCTTCGGTCGCCACTGTTTTTAATGTCTCGTTGGCGGGACGTCTAGGAGCATCTGATGCAGTTCTTTAACTGGAATATGAAGATACAAAAGCACTGCTATATAAGCAGGCGCCAGCCCATTTAAGAAGCTAAAAAAAAAAAACAAGCAATAAAATCTTAAAATCAATGGCGAAATGGACAGGAAGCCAGTGGAGGGAGGCCAGAACTGGTGATATGTGATCCTGTTTTCTTTTCCCAGTGAGAAGAGGAGCAGCTGCAGTACTAACTGTAGACAACGAAGAGACGACTGCTCTACACTCACATGCAAATAACTACTGTAAAGTAATCAATAGGTAATAAAAGAATGAATAACTCTCACAACACCTTTGGGAGAGAGATAAGCCTTTAGCTTGGCTAAAGGTATTCACTGGTTCCGACAACTGAACTAATTAAAGTAAAAGTAAAGTAAAAATCAAGCGAGATTCTGAACAAAAGCCAAGAATACTAACAGAGGTGTCTAATAAGTCACGGCGTCTAAACATAACGATGTGTTTTTATAGGTAAATAGATGTACATCATCAGCGAAACAATGAAGATGAGGTTTCTTAAAAAATGGACGGTCGTACTCGTCGTTTCTCAACTCCAACTACAGTCTCGCATCTCCAGTTTGCTAATCGGACTGTGAACATCAATGGAAAAAGAAATCTTGGCCCAGATATCTGCTGTCTTCAGCGGAACCCCGGAAATATTATCCACTGCCCAAAGAGGCTTTCTCCGCCGTCAGATCGATAGCCGCTTGGTTCCGAGATTGCTTTTTCCCCACAACACAACTTATGCACAACACAACCGTTCTAACAAATGTGAGAACGATAAACTTATTGGAAATGTCTCCAGCTCCACAAAAAAGTGGATGAAGCCCTCATATGGCTCCAATCAGTTGTTCTTCAACATGAATTTCTAGGACAGGAGACATGTGGTGCACAATGTCCCAATATTTCCCAATATACTTTTGAGAATACGGCAACAGGTTACATAACACTGGCTCATTAGAGCAGAACCACAGTGGAGGATAGTTGAGAGGGAGGTGTTTGTTAAAGTGGCACCAATCCCACATTGACAGTGTTGTTGCATGTTGGGTACCTCACACAAGGAATAATGTGATATTGTAGATTGCACAATCTATTATGGATGCAAAACATTCCTCCAAATGTTAGATTGCAAAACATTGTTCTGGTGCAACGCACAAACCACATTTTGCTGCATTTTTCCATCCATTAGTTTAAATATTATTTGATAAAGCCGCTAAAGATGAAATTATGCTTCTCCAAAAGTTACGTGTAAACACCCTTTACGGGTTCGAAACCAAGACAGAAATAAGCGTAATTGTGCAACAACAAGCATAAAAGAAACAGCCAAACGGGTGTGAGGAATAAATGACAAGAAAATGCAAAATAATCACCTGGGAATAATATATGCAAAAGTTTTAAAGACAAAACAACAGTTAAAAAAAAACATACGGACAGTTCGAATTAATTGCACGAAAAATTGCCCCCAGTTTGTGATTGAAAACTATCTGCCTTACTTTATTCCATCTATTTTCAACATTCAAGCTTGGCAACAAGTTTGGTGCAGGCTACATTCTGGAAAAAGATGTTTCTGTTTATTGTCAAAATGCTCAGCGGTAATTGTGAGTATTTGAAATGCAAGGCTAATCCGTTATATATATATATATATATATATATATATATATATATATATATATATATATATATATATATATATATATATAATCAATTTATAATAATTGCTACAGATAACTACAGAATATCCCCCTTTTTAATAGTCATTTGTTATAACTGGCAAATTCACTACATGATGGAATAATACGCACACAACACACGGGCCCCCAAACATTACACCCATCCTGTTTAACATCTCATTACAAAACCAACGGAATTAATCTGCAGCCTCCCCTCTTCTGGGAAGACCTTTTTCACAAGATTCTGGAACCCGCCTGCAGGGATTTGCTCTCATTCAGCCACGAGAGCATTATAGCGGGGTCGGGCGCTGGCGCCGGGTGATAAGGGCCTGGTTTCAATGGGCTTTAGATCAAGGCTCTTTGAGGAAAGGAAAGTTCTTCTGCACCAAACTCAGGAAACCATTTTTTTTCTTTTTTAGACTAGTTGTCTTGTGGAAACCTTTGCCACAATGTTAAATCAGCTCAGCATTGACTAAAAAATAAGCGGTAGCATTGCGAGTTCGCTTAAAAAAAAAAAAGCCCGGAGCGGCGACTCGCAAAATAAAAGTGAAAAGACGCAATTGTCCGCTTTAGTTCTGCCAATTCAGAGTATATTTTTGAAATCTATACGCATCCATTATTTGGTGAACCTAAAAAAAAAAAAAAGCACACAAACCACCGCAGTGCATTAATGGACCTGTGAATGACTGCGGTGCACTCTCGTAGTCGCACATGCGATGTTATGGGGATCCGCAGAGGCCCCACTCCCTCTGCTTGTAAGTGGATTTTCTGTGTGCTCCATTTTTTTTTTTGTGAGGATTGTTTATTGGCAGCCCTCACCGTCTCAGCAGTTCCAGCTGTGATAGATGAGCCAGGTGGCACGCTCTATCCTCCGGTTGAGGAGAGGGAGAGAGAGAGAGAGAGAGAGAGAGAGAGAGAGAGAGAGAGAGTTGCTGCTCCATCACTTCTCATGACCTTACATGCCTGATTATGCCGCCGCAGATCCCTGCCTGCCATCGGTCTAACAAAGCAGCCTCATTTGCATAAAATCATTTAACGATCACGTTTTTTTTCTCTCTCTCTCCCCCTCTCTCATCGACGTATACTGTAAAGCATTTGCGTGTTGTATTCTCGCAAAGCTGAACTGATGGTCCTATGTTATGCATGTTCTGTGTTGTGCGCTAAACGGCCGAGGGTGCCGGTGCGGCGTCCTTTAACGTGCGATCAGAAAAAAAAAAAAAAAAGGCCAACGCCGGCGGCGAGATGTGATTAAGATGAAGAACTTGAGAGAGGCATCTCAGATGACAAAGTGGTTTTGGTTGTTGTTGTTTTTTGGTTTTTTTTGGTGCCGATCCCCCTCCTCCTCGGCTGCTGACTGGCTGTCGGTTAGAGTCTGGACCTCGTGCGATCAGATAACAGCAGGGAGGACCGAGTCTGCCAATCAACAGCAGCCACAGACACTTTGTTCTGCAGCGCTGTGATACCGATGCGAGAGGAGACCGTATAGAGAGGACAGCAATAATTCATCCACACTGAGAGGCTTTTCCTCAGGGAACGCTTGCTTCATAAATATATATATATATTTTTTACACGAGTTTATATGGATTTACACCATGGCAACAGAGATAGTGGGCTGATAATTGGCTGAGGGTGTGTGATATTTTCGGACGACCTCGCAGCTGTGATACAGCGTCCTCGTCACTGTCCTAAATGAACACTGCTGCTTCTACTTTGTACTACAGTAAAGGGCGCTGACTCCAAAAGACAAAAGATACACTTGGATTTCGCGATAGAAAAAAAAATGCATTTTTAAAAGAATGTCCAAGTTGTACGATTGTGAACGTAATAACGACATTTAAAAAAAACTGTGTTTCATTTGTTTTCCCTTCAATATATCTGCTGCTGGTGGCAACTAAAAGCATGATAAATGAAGCAGCCAAAAGTGACCATAAATAATAGTTGTGTTTGTTATTATGTGCATATTATTATTATGTGGCACTGCAGATTTTGAATTATTATGATTAATTCTGTTTATTTTAGTGGAAATAATGTATTTGATGTTAGGATAGCGGGTTAATGTTTTAAAGCAAATGCATATATATATATATATATATATATATATATATATATATATATATATATATATATATTTTTTTTTTTTTTTTTTTTTTTCTTCTTTTAGTTAGTATAATACTAATACGTTGATCACATACAATCTTCAACGTTCCTTGACAGCAAAGCATATCCAATATTTACAATTACCAAGTACATAAGAGGGGGAAAAACATTATGTCTAAGCCATATTGTGACTACGGTGTACAACATAAATCATATGATAATGACAGGCTTTATCAAATGGTCCCTTTGTGAGTTGAGCCCTTTGGGATTCACATTCACACATTTGTTATTCTTATTATTGGACATTGGAATACGAGTCAAAGCACTCTACTTTTCTTTCTAAAGAGACTCGTGGTTAACGTTTAAATCACGCCCCTATAATTAACATTTGTGTGGTTTTAAACTTGAAGCAAGAAGCCAGGACATGAATACTTAATATTCATCAAAAACCACAATCTTGTTCTAGTTTATTAAAGTGTTTTAATAGTTTGAGTTTCACAACGCTTTGTTCTCTCACCTTACTACAACATCACGCCGCACTTCCTGGAATGAAAATAAATGTTGAAAAATAAGTATTTACAAAAACACATAATAGTATATAAACGTCATTTTTAAGGACAGAATTGGTTTCTATTTTCCTAATCAACTATTTCTACAGTGATGGATCAAATGGATCGTTTTCACGTTTTTAATCTTCTGTCAGTTTTGACATGTGTTTGCTAGTTTGAGTTTGTATATATTTAGTTTTACAGTATGGTTCCAGTATGCTAGGATGAAGCGACACATACATAAAACATACATGGTTGGAGAGCTGTGTAAGGACGGCCCTTGTGTCTGATGTGAAGCTTTGTGATGTCATCTCCTGGAAGGAGTGATATATTACAGACAAAAAGTTATTTCTATTCCCTTTTTTTTTAAACCGGGCATTATCGTTTCAGTTCAGCTTTTCTTGGAGCATATTGTTCACTCACAATATTTTTTCATTGCTCATTTTTATTTCAGTTTTCTACAATAACTCTGGTTTCCACAGCTCCACTAAGAGCCATCCAGTTTATTGGCGTACAGCCTCGGGGATGGAAGGCAGCGGAAACAGAAAAGCTTATCTTCCTGTGTACACATGTAGACTTCTCGACGACCGTCATGTCCACGGCACCGATCAATAATTTAGATGGCATTTCTGACATCACCCCGTGGTCAGCGCCAGCTGCTGTCTTTAACGCTGATGTGGAAAAGTGAGCTGCTGAAAGGACAGCTGATGAGCTGATGGAGGTTGGAAACCGTCTTCTTCACCAGAAAGATGTGAGCGGCTTCCATCGCAATCATCAAGACCAGTGGTCACAATCGATACACAAGTTCAATGGTGCCTTTTAACAGAGTAAGTTATTAACAACGTCCTTACAGCTGTTATTGTAATGTGTGTATGTCGTATCTAAATAACGGTTTTGATTCAAAAGGGGAGAGAATTTTGGAAAGATACGGCGAAGAAGAGGGGGTTTGAGGCTCCTCCCCCAGAAAAAAAGGAAAATTTCCTGCAACGTCTGGGATTAAATTTAGGTTTAGTAGGTAGGATTCGGCGGCATGTAGTGGTGAGGCTGCAGATCGCGACTATTATCTAGAGCCAGTGTTTGTTTTGTCCCTTCTGGGCTACTGTAGCAAAATGTCGTGAAGAGGACCCGCTCCGTATATGTAGATATAAACGGTTCATTTTCACAACCATTCTTATTTTCAAGCGATTATACTCTTAGTAAAAACATACTCATTCATATTACATGACAGAACCAAGACCACTACTGTTCTAGGAAGCAAATTAGCCTGAGATGTAAACAGAATCAAATGTACACTGGCTAATCTTTCCTATGCTAAGCTAACGGTAAGTAAACACTATTTTGCATTTGATAAAAGGTTAGTAAACTGCATTTATGTCCGTTTACCCTCACCATTCCCAAACAATTAAATCAACAGGGCTAATGCAAAATATTCCGATCGGCGAACTAGCGTCAGGTGGGCCGTTAGCTAACGTTGACTCAGCGACAGCATCAGCCGACTTTTAGCTCATTTAAAATGTAAAGAACACACGCTGACTTATCTTCTTCTGTCTTTTTATTTCACTCTCTGATGGCAGTGACGCTGCGTGGTTTTATTTCTTTGAAATACTTGTTTTAAAGTGTTGAAAACTACAACTTTGCTCCCCCCAAATTGAATACCGGGGATGCGTTTGGTCCACTTGTTCCATTGCTCATAAAAGCCCATCTACTGTAGCTGAAGGACATCATCACGCTCCAGAAACAACATTGGATTTGAAATTCTTTAAAGATCGGCTGAGCAAATGTTTTATGAGGAAAGAATATTTAAAAGCGCCCAGGGACACACACACACACACACACACACACACACACACACACACACACACACACACACACACACACACACACACACACACACACAGAGTGCATTTTGATGAGTAACACTCAACGCAAACATAAATGTTTGTTTGTTTACCAGAAAGCTCCGCAGGGCAGCTGTAATGAGCAGCAGGGAGATGTGCCGTGCTCAGGGAGTCTTTGTGCCCTGGGTCTTACCTCCACACAGGCTGCTGTTGTTGGAGGTTGTTGGGGCTGTGTGCAGCCCGATGTGGACACCTGCAGACACGACCTACGTCTGATGAAGGCTTTGTTTGACTTAGATCATTATCTATATTGTATTCATTACACTAATTATATGTCAGAAATGACCAGGTACCTATAAATTAATTTACTATTAATTATCTTGACCATTGCTCCCTGAACACCAATGACCTAATAGCCTAGAACGGAGGTCTTCAACAGGGGGTCCGCGACCCCTAGGGGGTCCGCGGAGGTACTGCAGGGGGTCCGCGAAATTTTTTATTGATTAGACAATTTTTTTTTTTTTTTTTTTTAAATTAATCTGTCCATTATTTTAATAGTTCAGTATTGTATGCAAGATAACAGGTATGTTTATGCATGTCAGTGGTACTAATAGGCCATCACTCATTTTCATTTCCACATTTATGTTTAAAATAAAAACGTCAATTTGAATAGCTTGTATGCATGATTATAATATATATGAACCTGTGTATTATTTGAATAGTTTAGTATTGAATGCATAATAACAAGGTATGTTTATACATGGCACTATAGGCCCAGTTTAATATAAAACACAATGTTATACAGTATATATATAGTAGGGGGTCCCTGCTCCATCTCTATCAGTTTGGGGGTCCTTGGCCTGAGAAACGTTGAAGACCCCTGCTCTAGAATGAAATGAACATTTCCCCAAATGGTTCAGTTAAGAGTCGAGGTTGCTAGGATTGTCCACCGACTCGTATCGGTTCATCACACCGTACTGTAGTTCCGTTTCCGGTGACAGGCTGCTAAAATGGAGGCTAATCCCAACCACTGTGAGCTACCGCTTCAAAAGTTAAACATTTCCTTACACGCTATGGTTGATTTTTATTTTAACAATGCAGAATTGCATTTTAAGGAACAATGCTATAGCAAAAATAAAAACATGTACCGTGTTTTGTGCTCCCATTCATTGTTATCCAACTCTCTCAACGATGTCCAACACACCACAGTTCAATCATAAACCGTAAAAACATCTTCAGGCAAAAACAAGCTAGCGAAGCACGTCGACTTTAGCAACTAAACCAAACACGCTAACGTTATAATGTCGTCCAACCTGCACGAGCTGCTGTCTGACATGACTTAAGGGTTGTGTTCACAGCATTTTCACAACCTACTACTACCATTACTAGGGGAAGTGTTGTTGTTGTTGTTCGCTCACTAATCTAAAATGCTTCCGTTTGATAAAGAGTCCAGTGTTATTCACAATAGGTGGGAGCAGTGTGGGGCACCAGCTCCACAATGTGGTCCCATTAGAAATGGATTTCGAGAGCGATGATAGGTAATAGCCGGCTTTCGCTTCCCTTATCGAGGCGATGACACAGGTCCTCTGCTGTCAAATATACTGTTTGTCAGTGTGCCAGAAGCTGTAGCTGTGCACCGCACTGTAGTAGTATTTTTATTTTACAAATGGTGAGAGCGGGTTCAGGACAAGACCGGGGATTTGATTTATCTTTTAATATTCTAAATGTTTTGTCAGCAGTAAAAGGTAGAGAAATAGTGTTTGGTTGAATGTGGGTCATGGATATGGATTATGATGTAAATCATTGAGGATATCCTCTTCGATTAAGAGTCTAAAATTGATCTTTGTAATATTTATTGATGGGCTTTTCATTTCTGCTGTTTCTGACAAAAGCTGCTGCGACGTGATCGTTTAAATCCAGAGCAACAGCACCAGAACAAACTGGACCGTGTTCGACGTTATGGCCGACATCCCTAATTGCATTGTTAATAGTTTAGATAATAAATATCTATACTCTGCGTCTTTGTATCGATGCAATATCGTGGCACAAAATATGCCGATACTATGCTGTATTGATTTTTTCCCCACTAGTGTTGTGGTTTCATGGTAGTGGTTTTCCAAACCATAATGTTTTTCCTAAACCAAAATAAGTGGTCTAATTTTCATTTTTAACGTAATGTCGCTCCTAAAAAAAAAAAGTTGCGCTCAGGGACACGAAAGAAACGGACAATTTGTTTCCCCTGTACACTAAACTAATAGAGTGCATTTTGTGACTATTACTATTGTGAGACTTTTACATTACAACCAGGCGGCAACCTCCGGTTCTGAAGAGTGAAGCCAAAGCTTCATGTGTTAAAGCTGCATTCTCTCTAGTGTCCACCAGGGGGCGACTCCTCTGGTTGTTTAGAAGTCTAGTCTAAAATGACTCTACTTCTCTCTTGATTTATTCCCTCAGTAAACATTGTAAACATGAGTTTATGGTCTCAATCTCTAGTTTACAGTCTTCTTCAATACAGCATGATGTTCATTTAGTACATTATGGAACATTTAGAGTCAAACAGACCATAAATCAGGGGATGTAGGGTCACTCCTCCTCCGTCCAAATATGGACACTTCTGTTCATTGGTTGCAAGATGATTAACGGCCGTTATCCAAGGTGACGTTGGCCAAAACGCCGAACTCGAGGTTTCAGACCAAAAACCAATGGGTGACGTCACGATGACCACGTCCAGTTCTTACAGACAGTCTATGATAACAACACACACAGAGAGAGAGAGAGAGACTTCATTCTCTGCTCCGGTAGACATTACTGCTGGATGACAGCTGTTTGCTGCTGTAGTAATGCTCTCACTTTAACTGTATACGTATACTGTAATTTAATTGAACAAAGATTTCGTCCTCTGAATCTGAACATACCTGTGAAAGACAAGAAAGGTGAAAGAAATCCTACATCAAAATAGGTAGGAGGGTAATAGAAATGGCCGGAGAGAGAGAGTGTTGCCGACACGTACCCCAGAGACTGGGAGGTGAGCCGTGCAAAGCGCCATCTGTGCCGGAGAAAGACCGATGATCAGCGTTCATAGGTGTTAAAGAATAATACGGCAGCAATCTGGTTCTCTTCCTGACAAACACAACAGCTAGAAAACGCCTCCGCTTCTTCTGTTGATTCTTTTTTGTATAAACCCATGTTTTACTCAGATATCATGTCCTTGAAATGGGAACTTTCTGTTTTTTCCTTCTGTTCCTTCATTGTTCATTCATAGTTCCCCAACTTTAATCAGATCTAGGTGGACTTGTTCTCTCTAAAGTCCTTTGAGACACGCCTAGGGAAGAAAGCCTCTCCGTTATAAATAAATCTTGACTTGACAGTTTCGTTTCTTTGTGCTCAAACTTGTTTTTATGTCCAGTCCCCTTTAGGGTTTGGTGGCATTTTCCAAACTGCTACAAATTAATCACTGAGTGTCACTTGGAAACATTTATTTTTTCTTCATTTTTTTTCATCATCTGGGTTTTTTTTTTGTTTTAAGTAGAGTTTTATTCTCTTGTAATTTCTGCTCACAGTGGAGGCTGCTCCTTTAACCCTAGGCGTTTGTTTTAGGCCCATACTAAAATGAGTATAGTTTTGCAACTGTAACGGTTAATTTAATAGTTTTGGTATTAAAATAACCCTAACACTTGTGAGATTTGTTCGCATGTGTAAATACCAGTATATATGTTACTGGTTAAGAGTACATCAAGATGGCACACGGCACAAATTTGACATTTTAATTTCCGCCTGAAAAAAATAGCATTTCTACAGAGAAATAACTGAGAAATACACAAGTGCATTCAGCGTCAAACACTTACAAATGGTGGTTTGTGTAATATGTAAATACTTGTCTAAGAGGAACCACATGCAGAGATTCATATTTACCATTTTGATTTGCTGTGAAAGAACAATTTCTCCTAAAATCCCCAAAGATTCTGACATTCACCAAGAACACATCATGGATCCGACGTTCACTTTTGTCGTGACCCTTCTCAACAACTAATTTAAGTGAAAAACTGTCGAGATATTTGTGGACGAGGCCCTTTGATCGTCTTCACACCTAGCAGTTGCTAAATTGCTAAAATGGGAAAGTACTTTGTTGGCGGACACGGGACGGAACCATTGGCAACACATACTGCGGATTCTTCCAGGCCATATGGCTGAATGTTTCACCAAATTTTCCAACCGAGTTGTTTTTTTTTCCTGATTTCTGTCGTCCAACAGCATAAAATCCTTGGCAGAGGAAACGAAACACAAACGAATGATAGAAACAGTTAGAAGTACTTACCCCCTCTTTACTGTGACACCGCTGAAGCATCACAGGTGGAGCCACCTGTTCTAGAAGCACCGCTGCACGGCGATCATCTGTGTGCAATCAAGGCGTAACGAGTTTGCTTCATCTGCGTGTCAAAGTAAATGGCTTTTTATGCTTTTACATCATAGGTCTCAGTTTTTTTAAATGGCTTGTAATGACTCTATTCAAACACGATGGGATCATTATTGATGCAGCCGAAATGCTCGTGCTATATTTGACATCTGGAGCACGAGACGGAGCAGCGGCGTTCAATACAATGGTTCGGTCCCAAAGCATAAAAGTAACAAGACATTTATAGCTCTCGTTTAATTTCTGTTTTAATTGAAGTCTTTTTTTTTTATAGATTTGCATCCTGTTAAGGTGTTGACATGAATGTAGAGGCATCTGATTTCTTCCTCCTCCTCTTCCTCATCTGTCTCTCTCACTCTTTCTCGTTTTTCTTAGAAGACAATATTTAAAAAAAATGTTTTGATTTACATTAAGAAAAGAATCTTTCTATTTATTTTTATGTGTCAAATTACCTGCAGATTTGTGAATTGCATCTTTGAAAGTGTCAGAAAACATTTCCGCTGCTCGTTACTCAAAATCTCCTGTCAATAAATAAATACACTGTGAAGAATGAGAAAACCCTACAAAGTTTTTGTAAAGGAAAACTTCCATGCTGCTGAATAACTTTTGGAGTACAGTAGAACTGCAGGGTCCCTCGAGAAAAAAGTCAGACAGAGACATTTTAACAATCGGCACAGCTGTGAACCCGCTGAGGGGGTAACAAGGTAATCGGGGGTGGTCATCAAGACCCCATTCACACTTAAATCACTTCAAGCATTTTGGGAGGCTCGGCTGTTAAGTGTTAATGCATCCATGAAGCAATCAAGATTGATTGAAATCTGATTGTTCAAACCACCTTTGGTGCTTTCTAGTATATATTTTTACTTAAAGAAGTCAAAATGCGTCCTTTTCTCCAAGACTCGTATGTAATTTGTATTCCTCCTGGAGTGTAACTATTCCAGTAAGCGTGATGTGGAACTATCCACTCTGTCCCCTGTGATCACGGATGAATTACTGAACGGGCCTGCTGGGCACAAGCATGGGGCTGAAGGGATCGGGGGACTGAGTTATAAATTGTTGCTGTAATAAAAAAAAAAATACTCAACTGATGCTAAATGACCACGAACATAACACATAACGAGTAAAAAGCAACACATTGTGAGTAAAGAGCTGCAAAACGACCAAGAAGAGATGCTAAATGACAGAAAATATCTAGAATGACTACGAACAGATACAAAATGACTACAATGACATTCCAAATGACTACAAAGAGATACAAAATGACTACAAAGACATTCCAAATGACTACAAAGAGATACAAAATGACTACAATGACATTCCAAATGACTACAAAGAGATACAAAATGACTACAAAGACATTCAAAATGACTACAAAGAGATACAAAATGACTACAAAGACATTCAAAAATGACTACAAAGAGATACAAAATGACTACAAAAACATTCAAAATGAGTACAAACAGATACAAAATGACTACAATGACATTCAAAATGAAGACATTCCAAATGACTACAAAGAGATACAAAATGACTACAAAGACATTCCAAATGACTACAAAGAGATACAAAATGACTACAAAGACATTCAAAATGAGTACAAAGAGATACAAAATTACTACAAACATACAAAATTACTACAAAGTGACACAAAATGACCAAAAAGAGATGCAAAATGACCAAAAAGAGATGCTAAATGACAGAAAATAGACCAAAAAAACAACCTAAAACATACACATAACGAGTACAAATGGCCCAAAAGACTACTAAGAGACAGAAAACGACCTCATAGTAACGTAAAATGTCTACAAATAGATATAAAAACCACTACAAAGAGATGCCAACTGACCAAAAAGAAATACCTCAAATTACTACACAGAGTGAACAAAAATGACTAAAATAGATGGAAAACAATCACAGAGATGTAAAAAAACCCTCTTTTGAGTTTAGGTGTCTTGTTCCTATGTAGTCAGGGTGGGGGGGGGGGAGGGGGGGCTCTAATATGTCTGTGCCCAGGGGCCCAATGTCTCATAATACATCCGTACCTTTTTCATGACGGCATCTTAAAAATACACTAACATTACTCAGAAATTCATCCTGTTATATTTCATGCTCCCCCCCCCCCCCCCCCCCCCCCCCCCATTCTTAACCACTACTTCCATCCCTTTCTGTGTGTACAACCGTGTGGAACACCATGAAAGCCTTCAAGGGTTGACTGTCCAGAAGTGCGCACCATTGTGAACGGCTCTTTGTCTCTCAGTGGCTGGTCGGCTTCTTCTTCTTTTCTTTTTTTCCTCTTCTCCTCCTTCGAGTGTGGCCGTTCAAAACAGGCTTAAACACTTTTTGCCCTTCAACTTGGCCGGATGCTCACTTGCTGTTGCCCTAGTTTGTTTAAAGCATGCCGAAGCCTTGAGAGACAGAGAGAGAGAGAGAGAGACAGAGAGAGAGAGAGAGAGAGAGAGAGAGAGAGAGAAAATCCCCACAATGACGCCCGATAAAGGCGCCACGGCGCCGCGTTGATGCTTCCCTGCTGCAGGCCCTGGAGGGATTGTGACGGTGGGTGAATGAATGCAAAAAAACCTGCTACAGTCTGACAGAGATCTGCCACTTGGGAGAAGATTTATTTTTATAGCAAAAACAACAAGCAACCAAAAAAAAAAAAGAATGTCTCTAAAACAACAACGACCTCAATTCAACTGAATTCAAGAAGCTGATTAATCACAGTCCTCATTATACCACAAAACATAAACAACGTTGGTCCTTTCCTGTTGTGCGGTGTCAAAAAAAATCAACTATATCAAATAATATGTTTTCCGGCTGAAGAAACAGAAGTGAGCGATGATGCAAATATGTGATTTCTGTTCACAAATTGTCTGATTATAAGTGTGCAGAAAAACCCAATCATCCTGAAGTTTGCTGGCACTTCACTGCATCCTTGCTGATCACTCCAGAATCTGACAGCTGCTGGCTCCTCTTCTGCCTCTTGATTAACGCTCTCGGTAAATTCAGAATATCAAACATTGCACGCGCTGCAGAATAATCACCGCGGGTTAGGGGCAATCACGTTTGCAGGGGCTCCGCGCAGGCCCGTCCGGCTCCTCCACACCGCAACAAACGGATCGGACTTTGCGCCCAGAGGCATTATTGTTAAGGGCCTTTTCTTAAACCGCTCTATTCTCCTGTCGATCATCTCGCTGCAGCATCAAGTCCAAACCTCCGAGCAGCCCTTGAGCAAATGAAGGTATGTGGACATTATGTGTGAATATGTATATGTTGAGCAGAACAAATGAATGTCACATGCAAACAGAGACATTCACAGAAGTGACAGGCAAAGGAAATGTGCAATTATGAAAATAAATGAGGGCGAACTGTTTATCTCAAAAGAAAAACATTTATACACACACAAAGACATATATACATATATATATGTTATACACATGCTTGTTCATAACTTTTTGCTTTACAATGCTCCAAAAAAAAGAATGGATTCATTGAATAATGCACAAATTGCTGATTTTCTATCCTAAACTAAATCAATCAAATATTGAAGTTCAGCCTAAAAAATCATTTTAATCAATGTACTCTGTTACAAGTAAAAGTCCTGCATCAACATCTTTCTTTACTTAGATACAAGTACACAAGTATTAGCATCATTAATACTTTAAGTATCAAAATGCTCACGATACAGGACGGCACATTTTAGAGTAATATACGTTGTATAATTGGAGTTTGATTATTGATGCATTAATGTGTAAGCAACATTAGTGTTGCAGCTGGTACACATGGAGGTACTTTTTTTTTTACTACTTTATATACTGCTGAGTAGCCTGATCTATAACAATCATCATTTATTCATTTATTTCTATATTTTATTAATAAGCTAAATCTGCAGAGTATCAAGGATATGTAGCTTTTAAATACATGTAGGGGAGTAAAGAATAGAAAAAAAAAATATTACAGTGAAAAAGAAACAATGGTAATACCCAAGTACAAATACTTAAGTACAGTAGTTACATTCCAGCGGCCTTGATGCGTTCATATGTGTTCCTGTCATTGAACAACAGGCTGCAGACGCTCTGTTTCTCCTGCACAGATGTTCTATTAATGGTTGCTCTGCTACTCTGTTGTATCAGGTGGCAAATGGCAAACCTCGTTACTGTAATATTTGGCTGGTTTTAAAGCCTCATAGTGCTTTAAATAGGAGCCATTACTGTTTATGTTGATCACGGTGTGTATGAGGAATTTAACATGTCACATGAGGACCATATCCCCAGTACATCTGCCCGCACAGCTGTGTCTAATCCCCGTCGGAGTCGGCACTGCGGCACATATCGGAGGCGCGGCGCCGTGAAGCAGCTTCTTTTATCCTCGGAAAACAACTCAAGCTGGGTTAACGGCTAAAAACGGCAGTGTTTCATTTTCCAATAACAAGCGTTGTAGCCCTGCAAACCTGCGTAAAGCCTCTGTCGCGATGCCGCAATCAGGAAATCTTTCAAAAGTAAAACTCATACAATTACCGTCCACTTACTTCCACGTCTCAGATGTTACTCGGATGCGTAAAGGTCAGGCTTAGAAATGGTGAAAGGAAGCTTCAGTACAGTAGTGTGACGACGCAACACTTACACACTAACATGCAGGTTCTGAAATAAACGCAATTATTTCATATATATATATATATATATATGTATATATTGTTCTCGTCATCAGGGACATTGTAGAGTTTTATTCTCTTGTAATTTCTGCTCGCAGTGGAGGCTGCTTCTTTAACCCTAGGCCTCCGCTCGAAAATAGCATACCCATACTAAAATGAGTATAGTTTTGCAACTGTAAGGGCTATTAAAATAGTTTTGGTATTAAAATAACCCTAACACTTGTGAGATTTGTTCGGATGTGTGAATATCAGTATATATGTTACTGGTTAAGAGTACATTAAGATGGCACACAGCACAAATTTACATTTTGTATTTCCGCCTAAAAAAAAAAGAAGCAATTTCAGGATATTTTTTTTTTTAGGAATGATGTAGATCCAAGCTTTAAACCTCTCCCAGATCATAGCACAGTAGGTTAAGAGTCTCTCTGCAAATGTGTACATTGATAAAGTGAAGCAATCAAGAGAGAGAGAGGCTTTAGCACAGAGATTTCAGACGAGGATTCCAAAATTTCAACATTTACACATGTTGCACAATGTGTGTTATTTTAATTTTATCATGTATCAAACTATATATTTCACTTGTACGTATCACTAATGGTGTTCACTACATCTAAATAGAGGAGTTTGGGCTTTATTTGAAGGCCAGGATCCTTTCTAAGCCCTTTCTAAGTCTCTGTGTTCATTCAACTTTTTTTCAGATTCAGCTCTCTCTCTCTGTTCAGGGCTGTAAATCCCCCCCCCCCCCCCCCCCCGGCCTGATTTCTGCCATTGAGACATCCTTCGGAGCGTTGGAGCCAATAGAATTGGATGGCTGTGAAAGACTGATGATTGACAGCATTAAAAAATAATTGAAAATGTACCATCTGACGTCAGATCTGAAATCCAATTTGCTGAGACTTAGAGGCCTACCCACGACCCGACAAGTGTCCAGACCAGACCAGACCTCCCGATTCAGACAGAGCGCATCCGGCCGAACACACAGTGAGGCGGACGTTTGTTTCATGTAAAAATGGCTCGGATGATGCTGTAGCCCCGTTTCTGAGGTTTTTCCAGAACTATAACATCATTGTATTCGTTCTTCGTGGGTTCATTGGCATTCACTTGGTACACTAAACTCTGTACGTTTCTGTACGCTTGCGTCCAAATGGGGGGACGCTCCAGCTATACTGGTCGCTCGCTCTCCCAAAAGTCAAGTTCCCATGCAACCAAACAGCCTTGTGAATCACGTGTCGAGGGAAATTCATTTTGTTGTTGAATAAGAACGTTTATGACGTATCACAAGGCCACGAAAGTCTGCATAGACAGCTGTGTGTGACCCGTGTGAACCAAGTAGTTTTGGTTCTTTGTGTTGTTTTGTTTCAGTTTACAATTTCAACGAGGTGTTTTCAAACTGTTTTCAAACTGTTTTCAAACTGCGACCGTAATCTGGGAGAAAATACCTCGCTAATGAACTCGGAGTACAGTTTGGTTGTACTGGAACGTCATTTTGTCGGCGGCAGGGCCGGTGAAAGATGTCCTTGGCAGCTTCTAAGATTTCACACCATATTTTTTCTTGGCGGGCCAAGTTTGTATTGTTTTTGCAAAGCACCGTGCTGCAGAAATGTTCCTCCTTTCCTTTCACACATGAGGTGTGAAAACGTCTGCTCTGCAACGGATACGCTGTCGTGGTTAAATCCTGTAAAGTCAAAACACAATTCTCAAAAGCATGCGCTGGCAGAATTCACAGGATTATTGCCCGTTTATTGAATATCGCAAGATTCTTCAGATCGGCTCCGTCCGTCATGATCACGTTGCCGATTGTGGCGGCACCAATTTCAATCCGGACAGCGCACTGTGGCATTGTTGTTGTTGTTGTTTTTCTCATCACAGCTTCATGGCATTGTAAAGACAATGAAAGACTTTTGTCTTCTTCTCTTACAGTGAAAGTCAGAGACATTGTCTCCGTGCTTCGGAGGGTGGAGGCCACAGTGAAGGACACCGTTGTTTTCCGGGCTGCGAAGGTGGAAGCAGCAGCTGTTAATGACCCATCATCTCAGGGACACGCTGTAACCTCACAACAATGGCTCCTGGAGAGATATGGAATCTGTTTTCTTGTTGCTAACACGTACCTGCAGCTTTCACACACTGCTATTTCATCCTCATGCCATGTGTATATACTGTGTATATATATATATATATATATATATATATATATAAAAGTCCATGGATTCTGCCATCTGATAAAAGCCCTGGTTGAGATCAGGTCAATGAATACATGTAAACACGGATCCATTCTCTCTTTTCCAATTTTCTTTGTTGTCGATGATAAGCTGGCATGTTTTTTTTTGTTTCTCGGTGATAAGCGTCCATGTTTTTGTAATGAATCACTAACTGGCGCACCTCCGCTATCTGATTCCGTCGCGTTGTGAAAAACAATAACGTCCCGCTCAAAGCCGCGATGGGCCCAGATTTGGCCACTGTGTTGGAAAAGCACAAATTGATAAAGGAAGGGTGATGTATCACAGCTGTTTGTGTGTGTCAGGTGACAAAAGATAACAGCAGCCCACATCCTCTCAGAGGACGGTGTCCCCGTGCTCACAGATAACAAAAGGGATGCTGGTTTCAGCCTCTGCCCTACCGTGGCAACCCGATCTGCCCCTGCTGCAGCTCAGGAGGCGAAAACAAGGCGTCCTACACAACATTTAAAGCATCTCGCTTGGAGGAAACGGTTGGAAGACGAGTGTGCCGGGACAGCGGGTAGTTGCATAAAGTCCACGAATGCTCCATTAGGCCGCCAGATAAGATGTTTCACAGCCTCGGAGAGTAAACAATCTTCACTGTCTGGGCATCGGCAGTCTGAACGGGGACGATAAAGTACATGAAATAACCGTCCTTCAAATCTCCACTGAGTTCCGCTGTGGGTTTCGGGGGGAAAAGGCTCTTTTTTTTTTTTTTTTTTTCCAACTGAGAGCGACTTCATGGCAGCTTTAAAGAGAAGCAGTGGGAGGCCTCATCACTAATGCAAAAAAAAAAAGAGAAAGAGCTGAACCAAGAGCAATGCAGCACTGGTGTCACTAATGCGCCCACATTGTGCCAGCTGATAGAGCCTATGGATGTGTTGCCATTGGATTCATACAAAGCATGAAAAGGAATTATTAACAGCTCATTTACTGAAACCGAGCAAACGTGGCGGCGCTCTCCCCGACGCGTGATGTTAGGTTTGGTCGATGCTTTAGATTCCTGAACGTCGCTGTGAAGAAATGTGTTTTCTTTTTCTCGGTGGCGGGAAGGTGGACCGGTCTGTCGGAGCCATTTAAAGTTCCTTACGGAAATTTATGCTAATGTTGTCCCTTTTATGAATTTCGGATGACAGCACGGAGCCAGGAAATGGGTGATGGATTCATCACAGAATAGATGAGGCAGAACGTCACACCAGGAGACCAGGATTTCATCCTGAGCATTAAATCCCAGTCTGTGTGTCTGGCTCTCCAGCGTTATTGGAAGTGGTATTACTGGGAAACGATCTGCAATTTCTCCATCTGTCTACCTTCAGCTTCTGTGTCTGTGTATAAATATATATCTGTGTTCCCTATATATATATATATATATATATATATATATATATATATATATATATATGTATATATATATATATATATATGTATATATACATGTGTTCCCTAACTGCCTGTCAATATATGTTTAGATACATTTCTTTATTGTTTTAATATTTGGATATCCAAATAGTCTAGCACAGCCTCCAGGTACAGAAAAAATAATATAAATATACATTATATACATGTCTCACCAGCTAATGTAGTGCCTGTCAATTACACATGTATAATTTAAACATTCAGCAGACACAACAAGGACAACAACAACAAAAGAAAACAACAACAAATATGAATGAAATTTGATTTATTGTCATATACATTTTTTTCACATATATATATATACAAAATGTAGCCTCTGCTTTTAACCCATCACCAATTGGGGGCAATTAGGGGTTCAGTGTCTCGCTCTGGGACACTTTGACACAGGACACGTCCCAGGTAAGGATCGAACCGTTAAGTTAATAACAACAACTCCTCACAGCGGTAATCGTCTGTGGTTCATCTTCGGTTGGTGGTTGGTGGCTCAGGTCACATAAGAGGTTACGCAGTCCGTGGAGTTTGTTCCAAAGTGTCAGGTGACGGCACGGAAAGAAACTTTTCTCCCCAGCAGAATAAATAATAAAATACCAGTGCGTGACACGCTTTATCCGCCTTCGCTAAGGGGAAAATCCTTTATGTGTAAGAAAAGGATAAATGATTGATGATTTCTCATCGGCCAATTAAAGAAAGAAGGCTGTCAGCTTCCCTTTCATCTGCCATATTTACCACTTAATCCACTGAGGGCACTTTGAGAGGCTATTAGGAGCTCAGTGCTGTCATGTACTTTCCTGTCAGAGTGAAAGTTGCAATTACTAATCCAATTTAGCAGAAGAGGAGTCATGCACTGCATGTATGTTAATCGGGCTGCTGCAGCTGTTTGGACTCCTGCTCCCCTTGCCCATGAAAGGGCGTCTTAACTCACGTCACAAACAGCATTTCCTCAGTTTCTCCAAGTTGTGTTTAGCCACGCCGATGGTCTTATCTGCTGAGGGGGGGGCTTTATTTTTGGGCGTTGTCTTGAGATTTCTGCCGCCTGTACCAAACACAGTGAAGGTGTAACATTTCTCTGTGCCTCTCAAAGAAAATGACATTTGGAAAAAAAAACGTTGACAGCAACTCGTCTTTCAAGTATCAAAGGCCTTCTATCTAACTTCAGGTAATCCCCAAACTTTTCTGTCACAGAAACCGACAGGTGCCGCTGCCTCTCTACACGTTTGCTCGTTTTCTCCAGCTCTGCATTAGTTCATTTAGCTGCATTTGTTCATCGCATATTGGCTTTTTAATAAATCCAACTAGAATTACCGCCTTGCGGTTCTGTGCCTCAAGTTCAAGGATAATAGTATTGTCATTGCGCAATACATTTGCTGCGCAGCGAAATGACAAACAACAGAAACAGAAACAGAAGTGCATTCCTGTGCATGTTTTTAATTTGTATCAGGAGGAAGGCAAACAGCAGCAACACCACTAATTTTCTCGGCAATATGGATCGGCATATTAACATAAGAATTAATTAACATTAAATCAGGGAAACATTGTCCGGAGCACCGAGCGTTATTGACGTGAACGGAGGTCTGCGTCCTCCTGTGCAAGTGCAGCTTGATCCGGGACGCCACGATGGAGCCGGGTCTCTGTAAATGTGCGGGCACAACGTTCACGCTGCTGGAGTTTCCTGTCACCTGACATTAGCCTGGAGCACAATGGGTGGGGAAACAGCCTCAGGTCCGAGTCGGGTTAGCTTAGCTTCCGCCTCGGATCTCCTCCCTCTTGACGGCGTTTGGCAAGGCCTCGCTGGATGGTTATCGTCTCAAGGTCCGCTCCTGAAGAATGAATCCCTCTGCGTCCTTCTCCGATGTTAATGAGTGTTTTCTGTCGTTTGCTGCCACTAGTGCTCCGGCAGTAAAGAAGAACAGACAACAAATCTGGACGAAATAGCTAAATTCATCGGAGTTACCGGCAGCAATATGTACATTCGCCGTCGTTGCCACAGTTGCAGTTTACATCCAATTATTCCTAACCATATTGGATAACCCGGACCACCCTCTCCACCACCTACTGCAGGGACAGAGGAGCACTTTATCCAACAGACTCATCCAGCTCCGCTGTCACAAGGACAGATACAGGAGAACATTCCTGTCCACTGCAATAAGACTCTATAATAAATCACCTCGGGCCAAATCAATCACACGACCATAACACTGCTACACTGTTGTTGTTTGTTTGTTCGGTTAAATCTTTGCACTATTATTTAGGTAGTTCATTTTAATATTATTCTATTTCATTTTATATATTTTATATTTTCACTCTTATTATTGTGTATATTGTGCATTTTAATTTTTATATTTACATTTTTATATTTAATATTTTCACGTTGTTATTATTGTATATATTATGCATTTTCATATTTAAATTTTTATATTTAATATTTTTTACTCTGTTATTTTTGTTGCTTTACTTTTAATATTTGACGGAAAAATGTCTTCTTGCGGGAATAATAGATAGATGGATAGATTAATTAATTTTAATTTAAATCATTTTATTTTACTAATGTATTAAATGTGTTTGTTACAGCTGCAAAAAATACACTTAAGCAATTAAAGTAGAGTAAAAATATGAAATGTAAAAAAATGCACAATATATAGAATGAAATAGTACAGTATTAAATTAACTAAACAGTAGTGCAAAGATTAACCAACAGCAAACAAACAACAGTGCAGCAGTGTTATAGGCTTGTGGATGAATTGGCCAGAATTGGTGATTTATTATAAAGTCGTATTGCAGTTGGCAGGAATGTTCTGCTGCATCTGTTCTTGTGACACAGGAGATAAAGTAAGATAGTAAGTAAGCAATAAAGTAACTATCTATCTATGTCCGTCCAAAATGCCATCGCTCCATTAGTCTATATCCTTTTAGATATTTGTGGGAAATTGTCATGATGAGCATTAGACTTTTTTTGAGGTATGGCCACAATCTGGTGATTAAAAAGACGACCCGCTCCCCCTCCTGATCCACCGCCGCCGGTCAAAGGGTACTTATACACATATTAAAAAAAAAAAAAAAAAAAAAAGGGTATCTCTAAGGAGGATGAAGTTGTTGCCAGTAGTGGTTGCCACTAGCAAAAAAACTGTTCACCAGCTGACACTAACTGCCAGTGGCAGAGCAGAATATTTGAGGTGAGAAATGAGCCATGGGATTACAGGATCACGGTTTAATATTTTACATTTTACAGGGTCTTAGGGATAATTCCCGACAAGTTGCACGGCCCATGACTGAAATGCTCGATGCCGAGGCTGATGTGAGCCAGAGGGCGTCTGCCTTCGCAAAACTCGGGAGGGCATGGGGCTTAACAATAGGTGGCCGGGGGCCAACAAAATGCCGTATGTAATCAAGTGACATAAAGCATTAGATACATGGGGGGGCAGCTATGGCTCAGTGGGTAGAGCGGGTCGTCCTCGTGTCAAAGTGTCCTTGAGCGACATACTGAGGCCTGAGTTTCACCCCGGGCGCTTTACAGCAGCCCAGTTCTCTTAAACGCTTAGGATGGGTTGAATGCAGAGATAAAATTTCATGAATGTACCTGTTTAACTGTCTTTTATTTATTTATTTTTTGAGGATTTCTGTTTTTAAGGTTCTCTACAGCAGGAAAAAAACTGTTATATATGCTCTCCCTCTGTGTGTGTGTTGTAATCAGAGCTTCGTTGTGTTTTGAGGCCTTTCAGTGCATGTAAGCGTGCCCCAACATTCTAGCTAATGGCCGCCGCTCTGCACGGCGGTTCCAGCTGATTGACGGCCATCCCGACCGATGCGTCTCGCCCACCCTCCGGTTCCCCTTCTGGTAAACAGTGTTAGCTGTCGGCACTGTTGCTGTAGTTTGCGCCGTTAGCGCTGTTAGCTTCTCGCTTGCTCAGCCGTCGCCATGTTGAGAGCCGTGCGGAGGCAATAGATATGCTCTGGATTTCAAATTAAATATAGTTATATAGAATTCCTGATGGTTAAAACTTAGCCTATAGTTATAACCACTGGAGATTGAAAAATGAAAACACGTTGCACCGCACAAGCTAGTTCTTACATAGAGATTAAATATTTACATCCAGTAACTGCTAACTAAGCCAAGTAGCAATACTAACGTTAGCTTGCTAGTGAAATGAATGATATGAAAAATGGTCGGCATATCTGAGATGACGGTCTAATAAATGATGTGAACTGGGAAGACTTTAAATTACATTTCACAAAGACAACAGAGTACACCTCCAAATCACAAAAGCGTATGCTAGCCTGGGTTAGCATGATTGTATATATCGCTAGCCTGGGTTAGTATGATTGTATATCGCTAGCCTGGGTTTAGCATGATTGTATATCGCTAGCCTGGGTTAGCATGATCGTATATCGCTAGCCTGGGTTAGCATGAATGTATATCGCTAGCCTGGGTCAGCATGATTGTACATCGCTAGCCTGGGATAGCATCATTGTATATCGCTAGCCTGGGTTAGCATGATTGTATATCGCTAGCCTGGGTTTAGCATGATTGTATATCACTAGCATGGGTCAGCATGATTGTATATCGCTAGCCTGGGATAGCATCATTGTATATCGCTAGCCTGGGTTAGCATGATTGTATATCGCTAGCCTGGGTTAGCATGATTGTATATCCCCCACTAATTCTAAACTGCAGGAAAACTACAAACTCTGAAACACATTTATTTCGTCAGGTATGCTTAAATAAGAACATAATGTTATTTTTGTGGAAGCTCTGTTACAGCTTCAAGACGACAGAACACTGCTACACAATGATATTAAGACTCTTTTTCAGTGGAGATTACGTTACATAGGCTGCCTCCCTCCCTCTTTCTCTCTCTCACACACACTCAAACGTGTCTTTATCACGTCTCTCTTTCTTCGTCACACTCTTAACAACGTTATTGGATTCAAGAACGCCAAACCCCACTTGAGAATAGGATTATAACACACACAAAAAAAACAACATCTGCAGGTAAAATACTCTCGAGTTTTCCTGTTTTTCTTTCACAGCCAGAGGACTTTGTTTACCGCACTTTCCTTTGAAAGAGATGAAACACTCGATGAAGATGAGATTGACTGAGATGCTGAAGTACACAACTTCGAGGTTTCAAATGCAAACAAACACAAAGAAAGAAACTTCATCAAAGAGACCTCTTAAAACAAGCGTACCTGTTCAGACTGATCACACTGAAACACTTCTCTCTGAAAAAACTCACTCGCGCACTCGCTTTATTAATCACAACCACGTCGTCGCATGAATGAGTTATTCATGGTAACACCATTACATTCAACATGTACCTGGTAAAGACATGCAGTGCGATCCGGGGGAGAGAGGCCAGTTTGGGTAACACATCTGTGAGTTGTAAAGGCTTATGAGACACCGAAAAACACTTTACAACTTTAGTAATCATTTTGTCCTCCATTGCAGGGGAAAGCAGCGGGTGCAGGAAACAGCGTGGGTCGGGTTGTTAACATAAACTGTGAGAGCTAGCATGGCGAACAGGCTTACAACAGCAGTCCCCACAGTTGTTAGCTTTTACAGCTTCTTATCAAAACGCCTTACTGTCATTGCACAACCGAGCAGCACCCCTTCATCTCTGCAGCTGGTATCAATTCACTGTGGCGCTCTATAAAAACGAAGAATATGAACGATATTTTCGTGCCCAGAATGAGACGTCAATCCCAAGTTCCTCTCGCACATGTAGACTTAAAGAAAAAAGTCCCGTAGATCCATGCTCTAAACCCAACCAGAAGCCTGATATTTATTGTGTATTTAATGCCATTTACAGGTGCTGTACTTTAACAAACTCATCAGATCAATCATTTAAATTTGGTCGGTACGACCTTAAGACCTCGGCGATTAAAAGCTACCAAGAGCTTGAGGTTTTATTGAACGGCGTGGACGTGGTGTGGCGGCCATTTTGCATGGTTCGCCATCATACATAAAACTTGTCAAAACTGTCCCAAGCTCTGCATGCCAACAGTGACTAATAGTCATAGCGCCACCTACTGGCAACCATGGCCATATTGCAGGGTTTTGGAAGTACAGCGGTCCAAACACTGAGCTTTCCAGTCACGTGAACGCTCAATGAGACAAACTCTGCATGAACAGAAACAGGCGAGTCTCTTGTCTCCGTGATGCCGGCATACCACTAAACACACTAATATCTACACACGCTTTTTTTTTTTCTTTCTACACACTGCAACTCTTTGTACAAACAACTATTTCTCCCCCCATCTGTCTTATTGCATCACAAGCAGGTGCAACTACACTCCATAAACAAAGGTGGTCATCATCCCTGTAATATCCTGCAAAAAACGTCTTATTTTACTGTTTGCCTGATGTTTAAAATGGTTCATAATCTCTAGAATATTATATTTATTGTATTTATCTAGCTTATTATATGTACTATCTCACATTTATGGACTATTTATTACGTGTTGTGCTATTTTATGTTATATAATCATTGTTATGTGTTGTTGTTGTTTTTATTCCACCAGCCCCAGGGACAACATGAGCTGATTAGCATCTAGCTAACTCCTGTGCAATTACTTTTAAATGAGCGCTGTACCTGCAAAACAAAAAAACAATCAAATATACAATACAGCTTTGCACGGGGAACATTAAATCCAGATTTCATACCTTAAGGAAACATACTATAAATATAAATAAAGGCCATACCTTTCGCATTTCTTATAGTCTGTTGTTGGAAGCAAACAGTCCGGGAAAATCTTCTACTAAACCGCCGCTAACAGTAAAGTGATGTCTTTGTGCAGGAGGTGATTCTTGCCAAAAGACACACACACACACACACACACACACACTCAAAAATGTGACTGTAGAGTCAGTCCCCTGCTGAATGAGCCTTGCCGTGCCAATGCATTCACTATTTCATGTGCTTAAAACCTTGCTATCACTCTTGCAGTCACATGCGTACCAATACCAAGGATTCAATACCCTGTTGGCATTATAATATGAATGTCATTTTTTTTTTTATTGATATGGAGATTGACTCTCTTCTCAATGCATTTGACAAAGAAAAATTCAAACTTGAGATGTACTGGCTCTTGAGAATGAAAAGACTGACTGTAGTGGTTTCAGCTGGATAGTTTCAATCATGGTAAATGGATTTTCTAAATGCCAAAGTAACTGCTTTATAGATTTGGCTTCCCTGAGAGGAGAGCAAGCTCATTTAGATGGAATATTGCTGACTGCCAAGACACCTCCAGTTTTTTTTTGGTTTTTTTGCAAAAACCAAACCAGGAGGAAATGTGGATTCAGTGTTGTAATACAAATACCTCAGTATCCAATCTTGTGACAAATGGTTTTCCAGAGCCGTCGCTGTTTACCTTAGTGATCTGGGTCGCTGATATCCTCTCGTGTTCTCTTTGATTCGCTTTCTCTCACTACAGCCGTTCCTTCTCGCTGTCAGTTATATTTATAATTGTGCTAAAGCTAAATGTGCATTAGCCCTGCCTGCACATTGCTGTATGATAATTATTCTTAAGTGGGGGTAATTTAAAGCAGCAGGAGGTGCATTCAATGCACTTGTATGAGTCTGTCACACTGATGTCCAATGCACATATATAGCTTAAGAGTATAGATTTACAAAAACTTTCATTTCCATTTATTCTGGAGCTTTCAAACACGTCTCAAGTTCTCTATTACAGGGTAACCGGTATTTTTCAACCTGGATTTATAAAATTTATGTATGTTTTCAGGGGATCATTTTTTAAATTGGTTCGGTATTGAGGAGAAAAACGCTGCAGACAGAAGCAGCTAAACGAGCTGCAAGTAATCATATCTGGCAACTCCTCACCATCAATGTGCGTCCACAAAAAGAGCTTGTTATTAACACTGACAGGCTCAGATTGCTATCATAAGTGTCTGACAACTAGTCATAGCAACGGATCATAAAACTCACGGTTTGGATAATATCACAGATCTGATCGGCAGGAAATAAAAAAAGGGAGCAAATTTAACTTTTAGGAATCCCTGATCATGTTTATAGTAATTGCCCATCGTTGATGATCCATATTGGCAGAAACAGATCCCTTGCTTGTTTGATTATAGCAGCTGGTCTACAAGGATGCAGACTTATTATTTTTGCCACCATCGCAAAAATCATTTCAACCACTCTGAAGTCAGTAAACCATCAAACATTCTAAATGTTATTCTTTTACTTTGTTATAATCAAGAGTTTTCAAATGATTAGGAAATAAAAGATTGTATTTTTTATGATGTATCATAAACTGCTTAAAGCTAGTGTTAGGAAGTTAAACTGCTCATAATTCATCTTTAATATCTATTTATGTTACGCTAACTATTGGAAGTTTCTCACCATAAAATACATGATGTGAACACGTCATGATATAATAATTCACTGTCACCCAATACTCATTTTCACTGAGCAGAGCCTGAACACATCATAATGTAACTGATTTTACGTTAGCCGTTAGCGGTGCCGCTAACGTTAAGCAGCTCTCCTCCTGCAAAACCGGTTGTTCGCAGTGTAGCATCTTCAGGCAATCGGCGACTACAAAAGCATACATGCTGATCTACTGATTGAAAATGTTTACTGAATATCGGCCGATAACGATCGTCAGTAAAACTTTATTTCACACCGCGATGGTTAAACTGTAATTAATCCGCGGTTCGGCACGCATGTGACCCCTCAGATTAATTACACGGTTTAACCATCCGTACGGATCGACAAGGGTCCGATACGCCACCACTGACAACAGAGTGGAAAGAAACCCTACGGAGAAATAAAACACGTTTCACGCTCAAACGGAATGAAATAAACCGATGCGTCACTATAACGCTGATAAATGAACCAAATTGCATTTAATGGAAGAGCTCCGTTTCAGGTAGCACCACTCCTGCCCAGTCTAAACCTGAGTCGCTGTGGCAACGCCGAGCCGTTTGATGTTTTGTCGAATAGAAACAGACGTCACCAGAAACACGGTTCAGAGAAGCATATAATGATGGTGATTGTATTGAGTGCTGATTCATTGGTGTATGTTCCTCTCCACTGATTGGGAACCGAGCTGCCAGCAAACATGTATCCCTCAGCCTGGAATAACAGCATATTGGATGTGCAGCCCTCCTCTATTAAAAAAGAATCTGTTGGCACAATCCTGTTGCAGAGAGAAAACGATCCTCTCAGGACTGACTGGGATATTGTAGCAGAGGGGATGCGGCCATTTCTCAAAAGGCAATTTCCTCGCTATAGCGTCAGCCTCTCTGATTCCAGGGGAAAGGATAACATCATTTCATCACTTGATTAATTGTTATGGGAAGAGGTAGCGATATGACAATCTCATATTCACAGTGCGGGAACAAGCGAAGGCTTATTTTTAGAGCAGGCGGTTGCCAGGAGTCGCATTTAACTGAGATTCCTGAACAAGGTGGAAGAAGTCGTCTCTGTCGGCTGTTTCTGATCGAGAGTGAAGTTATTTTCTCATCTGCTGCGGTCTCACCGCCCTCGGGGGGGTCATGTGAACCTTTGGAGAGACGGGGGTTTGGTGGCAGGAACGCTGCACTAATTACCGGGCAATTAACTCGATCCAGTTGTAATTACAGTTTCCAGACAATTACGTTCAGTGTGATGAATGTCAAATGTTGACTTACTGAGTCATCAAAGTAAGTTTCTTAAGTTTGAATGAGGTTTTGCCGTTTTTCCTTCACTGCTTCTCAAGAGTCCGAGCTTTTGTTAGGATGTCCTCGATGGTTTAAATGGTTCTTTCCCATAAATGTCGTTCGTTAGTTATTTTTAGCGTGATTAATTAGCACAATCAATGTATCATTTTTAACTATTTTTGTATTTTTTTTTTTTTAAATGGCAGATTTTTTCTTAGCTTTTGCATCTCAAAGAAAGGAGTCAGACAATCACAATACTCTTTATTTCTGGGTAACTTTACTTTGAAAAACAAAAGTTAGGTTTAGTCAGCAAAACCACTTAGTAGGTATTAAGAAAACCCTTCATGAATGTTAGATTAGGCAACAAAACCACACAAAAACACTTTGTGATCCACTTCCTCACCTGCCCACATAAAAGCAGTCTTTCAGTTCATGTGGCCGCCACGAAAAATGGATCCTTACCGAAGCAAATAAAACAGACAATTTGCATCTAAGTGTACAAAACCATCAAAAAAATCTATTTTGTGACTATTTCACGACCTTGCCATGACACTGGGCTCAGACAAGACGCTGCTCTGGCTCAAAGGGATCCTGGTAGTTGGTCGTCTGCCGTTAAGAATATACATTCCAACCTTTTCTTGAAAACGTTTTGCGACCGTTTCAAATTTGCATCGCTGCCAGTAGGAATAGTTTTGATTGCGAAATATTTCACAATATCTTGTTCGTCCTTCCGAACAGAATCAAACAGTTTTGTGTCCACAGTGTGTTTGATTAGATGACGGCAAAGATTATAAATGTCTGCGCCACCAACACGGCATAGTGATCCATCCGACAGTTGAGACATTTCACACTGAACCAACCTGCTAGCGGTTCCACAGAGGAAAAGCCATTGGGATTAATCCTCTGAGGACCGTGAATGTCTGTACAAAAAAAAAAATTCCTGGAAATCCACCAACCAACATTTGTCATGTCACACAGAATCTGTGCATTGTGAAGCCAATTAAAAATGTCCGGCACAAAGCCTTCTTGGAGCTATCGCGCCGCCTCAACGATTTCCGCCCACAACGTATTTCAACAGACACCTGCTTTAATAATTGAGTGTTTTCTTAAGCTAATCCCCCCCGTTTGTGGAATAAGTAATTTAAAGCAATTGCCTCTGTCAGAGATCTTTATGATTGTTCTTATCTGCTCCCTGGAAACTGGTAATGTAATTAAGAGTGAGACACTGATGCTAATTAACCTTGGTAGAGGTGAAGGGGCTGGGAGCTGCTGTTGTTTTAACTAGTGAACTAGTGTGTCTCAGCAATGATTAATCATCAGAGGCCTCCAGTCTGTCAGTGAACGGGGAGAAGGACACCTTGGGGGGGGGGGGGGGGACACTAATACAGGTATGGTACAGGGTGAAGCAGGTATGAGCCAGTGGAATATTTTTTTTTTTTTTGCTTTGGGCTTGTTCTGCCCCATGGGGCGGTTTCTCGACAGCGATAGCTTGATGGGGTTCCAGCCTCCTCACTGAAATGTCAAGCAGAGGGCATCCGAAGAATTAATTTAAACACGAGTACTGGGTGTATCCCAAGGCGCCTCTGTGATGTAATTACATGTTTCAACATTATTCATATGCAGACGGATAAACGCACGTGGCATTCCCTCACAATAAGTGTTGACACGCCGAGTCAACGCCTCCTCGCTCCCGATGACGTAAATAGAACATGAAGAGGCCTCATTATAAATTGGTTCGTGGTGTCTTATTGAACGCGTTGCTTCAAAGTGCAAATCCAGCTTATTACTACCTGAACTGTGTTTTTCCATGTTTTCATATAGTTTGTGTGTGGTCCATCTACGAGAGACAGAAGGCAAACAATGTGATCGTTTTAATAGTTTTGGCTGAACATCATCTTTCCGTTCCAACAAACCTCCGAATAAAATGGCAAAAATCTTTGATTTGGTTCTGATCTGACAGGTTATGTTTACGTAAAGAGCATGTTTTGGGTCAAAAACAACAACTTCAATCAAGGTCGACTTCGGTATTTTTCATCAGCCCATGTTTTTGTGTCCAAGTGACTAATGGGGACAACGATTTCTTTTAAAATTGGTCCCGGTATTGAGGGCGAACACTGCAGTAAACGGGCCGCAATGTAATCGAACGGGCCAACTCCTCACCGTCAACGTAGGACCACTGAGAGTGCTTGTTTCTCACACTGACAGGCCCAGATTGTTCATATAAATGTCTGACAACATGATGGAAAGAGAGTCATGTTCTAAAACGTTGTGTTGCTGGAAGACGACGGTGGAAACGAGAGAGAGAAAGAGAGAGAGAAAGAGAGAGAGAGAGAGAGAGAGAGAGAGAGAGAGAGAGAGAGAGAGAGAGAGGTTTGGGGGAGAGGAGCGCCGGTGTTGTCAGACCTTGTTGTGTTTGGGTTACAGAAAGCGGAGCTTAGACTTTCAATGTCAATGGCTGAATATTGGGCCGACTTCCACAGCTGTGGATGAGGTCTTTGAATTCGAACGGCTGCCCGTATTGATTTGAGCCGTGCGGAGAGGTCCTTCAAATTTCAGAGTAGACGAGGAGGGAGAGAGAGAGAGAGAGAGAGAGAGAGAGACAGAGAGAGAGAGAGAGAGAGAGAGAGAGAGAGAGAGAGAGAGAGAGAGAGAGTCCACTGAGATAAAGTCCTGTGTTTTGGACCACCACCCTTCCTGCCCTTGGCGGACTATCTCTCTCTCTTTCTCTCTCTCTCTTTATACTAAGTCCGTTGCTCTGAGCGTCTAATAATGATGAATAATGGGTTTACATTAGAGTTAGTTGAAAGCCCGCTGTGTCTCATACACACGCTAAAGGCTGCCTTTGGAGTGAAATGTATTCATAATCAATGAGAATGATGAGGGGGAAAAAGTTTTTTTTTTTTTTTTAAGTAAAAAGAGGGATTTTAAGTTGTGATTCATCGATGTGCTTTGTCATTGCAGGCAAACCTCAAGGATGAGAGTGTCATCTAACAGAAATAGATAGTGTAGCGATGTGGAAGGATTCTCACTGTGATCTACATTAAGACTTATTATTCATATTTCATGCTATCCCCATTATGTTTTTAAATGTTTAAACCATTCGGCAAGTCCCATCGCTGCTGTTACAATTATTCTCCTAGTTCGACAAATTCTCCTCGCTTCTCTCTCATTAAACTTTATGGATATTTAAAGAAGAGAACGATAGACGGGATCCTGCATTGAACATTCAGCACTTGTAACCATGTGTCTTTATTTACCTGCGCACCTCGATTGATGTTATCCCCCTGATACTTTCCCCCATCTTCCCCGGTAATTCCTCTCTCTCTCTCTCTCTCTCTCTCTCTCCGTGCAGATAAATAAATAGCTTCAAAAGGTTTCAGGTCTGTATATTATAGCACAAGTTTGCACATTAAACGGTGCGTTCAGGCTCTTGCAGCGTGGGACCATCAGAGGCCCCGGCAGCGCAATCTCATTATAAGCATCCCTCTGTTTATTCCCTAAACTGAGGGGGCTATTATCAAGCATGTGGCATGTTGTCATTCCCATCCACAGCAGAGATGAGCTTGTTTCCTCAGTCATACGCCGAGAGCCCGAGTGACAGGCCATCACTCTTCATCTCTGGCGACCCAGAGCCAGACAGGGGTTTGGAATGGGTGTCGCTGTTACCAGTTTTGTCAATCCTGACAGCCTCTATAGCGCCTTAATGCTGCACAGATGGCGTGTTGGTGCATGTCCCCGTTTGTCACCGAAATAGAACCGGGGCCGCGGAGTTTCAGCTTGTCGCAAAACTACAGAATGTTTGTAGCTAAGTGCATTTAACTTTTTGTATTATGTAAAACTGGTAGATGAAATAAAGCCATCCGATTGGTTCAAAGCCAGTGATATAATAGCCGCATACCAGTGCTATGTCTGTGCACTTGCTGCGTCTCTCCGAGTGTGAGAAAAGTTTGACTCCACACCACAAGAAAATGCTAAATATTCATCTTGGCGTTGATGCAAATTTGCAACGGTTGCAATAAAAAGTTCATATACATTCAGGCAGAGCAGCCTCTGACAGTCTGTCTGAGCTAAATTGTTATACAGCCTAAGATATTTTATTGAAATTCCTTTTAGTGACTCTCTCTCTGTCAAAAGCAGTGTATTTGCCTTGGGCTTTTATTGTGAAGGGTTAGAACAAAAAGGAGTTGGATCTGGTCTGCGTTGCCTTTGTCAAGGGTTGAAAGGAGAATCGCCTTGGTTCGGACCACAGAGCCCCGGTGTCGTACGCTACCAGAGTACGTTTTGAATATGTCCGTTCTGCACAAACACGATTGGTTGATGCTTTTATTTGTGGAGCAGAAACCCAGTAAAAGAGAAGACTTTGTTCCGTTAAAAAAAACTAAACATTCTGCCCTTTTTCCGCCGCTTAGTATTCAAAAACCACAGTTTTGAAATAATCACACGACTTTTGTAAAGGCCTTAATGTGTTTTCATGGTCGCTAAGCGACAGGTTACAGATACAAAGCCAGCTGCTAAAACCTGAAACTTCTAAGCTTACATTCACCGGAGGAAAAGGATTGAGCAGTGCCCATCTCCACAAAAAGATAAGCCTGCTAAATAGTGAATGGTAAATGGACTTGTACTCGTATGGCGCTCTTCTAGTCTTCCAACCACTCAAAGCACTTTAACGCCACATGTCATCATTCAGCCATTCATACGCTGATGGCGCAGCCTTCGAGAGGGGTTAAGCGTCTTGCCCAAGGACACATGAAGCTCTGGCGTAAGTTCAGACAGGAAGACTATACTCATGCATGCAGAAGCCCGTAGCTTATTTACCATACATCTGCCGTCAGTCCTCATGCATGCACACATTATTCCCTTGTTGTTATTGTTTGGGGCTGTCAGTCATGATATCCGCTGTCTAAGATCAGCTGGTCTCTAGCCAACAGCACAACGACACAAGGACATCGTTAGCCTCTATCTTCTTGCTGCTGTCTGTCTTTAAATATGACCGTCTCTCTACCTTCAGTAGTTCATGCTGCTGTTGCGCAAACCCTCCACCTCCCCAGCTCCGCCCAATCTTCGCAGATTCATCAGCCTCATCAACCTCATCAGCCTCATCATCCTCATCAACCTCATCAGCCACCACCACCACCAGCGTCCGGACTCCTCGGGGGGGGGGGGGGATTGATATTGTTGCCGCTCAGGGCGATCACAACTCGGATCACAAATCTCCTCGTCGAGTTCAAGCGCCAAAGAATTTCTGTGCAACTCATGAACGCGTCATCTGTCATAGTAAATGTTAACTACTAATCATTCACTTGTCTCTCCTGATTGAAATAAACATGGACTAGTGTACGTTCCAGCGCAATCGTTCCTCGGCATGTGCAAGGCAGCCAGCCCAGGAGGGCCAAATCTATTGCGAGCATTATTATTATTTATTGATAAATAAACTTTACGTTCGAACGTGTCTTTAACGTTCATCTTGCCACTTGATGCGAAAGGACGACAACGCGGTGAGCTGTGATATGATCGCAAGATATCAAGAAGTTTCACCTCCCAGATTGAAACTTTTCTCTCAAGAAGAACTGGTTTACCCGCTCTACTTTCACCATTAGCCAGTGCTGGTGGCGTCAGGGAGAGGACACGCTTTTAAAAGGAGGATTAAAAGGAAGGCAGGTGTGAATGCCCCTAACTGGCTACACGTCCATCTATAATATATGCTAATGGATTCCTACGTAGCCCATGCTGTGTCCTGACCGTAACCCCGTGTCAACAAAATATACCAGGAGTGCATTAAGCATGCCCTTGACGCATTAGGCACCGCGCGCCGGAAATAGCACCCCCCGTGATCTGTGATGTCTGTCAGGTGCATCACCTAACCCGGTGGCATCCCTTCTAGCTTTGGGTTTGTTTGTGAAAATGAGTTGTTTTGACATCGTGGAATATGATGTGAACATTCCACTAACGGGCACATTGGAGAAACTCATATTCCATCACTTTGTTTAAGAGCTACGCGCTCGGGTTGGGTTTCGTTTTTTTTTTTTTTGTTGTTTTTTTGCTGCAGGAGCAAAAGTATTAAAAAGGTTGTGTTAACGATCTTTCTGGTGATAAACGTTCACTGAGAAAAAACAGACTCTCCTCTCTTGCTGTGCTCAGTTTGAAACTGTTTCAAAGTTAGTCACATGGAATCAAAGTTTCCGCTCTATTGTATATGAATATGATCTCTATATTTATATTCCCTTAGCTATGGGGGCGGTTGCAATCGTAATTAAGATTCACATCACTCCTGCAGTTTATCGAGAAGTCTGGAGCACAAGAACAGAACTTTACTCAGAACTGTGCGTCATGGCGAGACCGCTGTTCTGTTTCACACCAATATATTCTGCAATCACAACTTTGACATATTAATATGTATTCGAACATATTAACCGATAGAGATGAGGAATCTTTGTTAATTAGGTTATTATTAAATATCCCTGGTTAGCTTGTTAACATTAATGTGGTGCAGCCTTACAGGAGAATGCAACGACTTCCTTTCTGGAGCAATGAACAATAATGTAATGTGCGTTTATCCATATAAAATTATAAATACTATAGTTTCACAGCATAAATGGTAATTTTCTAATGAGACTTTTTCTTTTGATCTAACTAATTCACATGTTTTATTAATGACCCGAATAAGTTATTTCACAGATTACCGGAGCTTCATTCTCTCATTTATCAAAACAAAGTTGCCTGTTTGGTACTTTGCTCTCTTTCATCTTAAGAGTAGAGAATGTGTTGCCGTACTCACCGGCTTGTTTGTCTTAAACAGCTGCATTACTGTTTTCAAAGGCTTGCAGCCTGATGCAAATAAGTGTCTCCGCTTGGCTCATTATTGTAATAAGCGTGTCTCAAGTGTGGACATTAACTGTTAATACATGCACCTACCTAGAAGCAGAGTGTGCTCCGTCCTGAAGCTGCTGGAAGGCTCAGCCACCTTGAAAGATTGTTCAGTTTCACTGATATTCCCGTCTCATAGAACAGACATCAAACACAGACGTGGCTTTTCATTTTATAACCAAAATCCCCAAAAAAGTGTTTGGAGCAGGTAGGTCAAATATGTTACGTAATAATGTACGGTAATAACATACTGTAACAACTCACCGTAACGACATAACACAACAACGTACTGTAACAACGCACCATAACAATGTACCATAACAATGTACCATAACAATGTACCATAACAATGTAAAGTAACAATGTACCATAACAACAAACAGTAACAACATAATGTAACAACATAGCGCAACAACGTACTGTTACAACGCACCATAACAATGTAACGTAACAATGTAAAGCAACAATGTACACTCACCATAACAATGTACAGTAACAACGTACCATAACAACACACAGTAACAACGCAACAACACGCAACAATGCAACAACGTAATGCAACAACGTAACGCAACAACGTAATGTAAAAATGCACTGTAACAATGTAACGTAACACAACAATGTAAAGCAACAACATAACAACGTAGTGCAACAGCGTAACGCAACAGCGTAACGCAACAACGTAACGCAACAACGTAACGCAACAATGTATTGCAACAATGTAACGTTACGTAACTGTAAATATTAATTGACCGCCCTTGGGCCTCAATCGCTCCGAGACGCATCGCTAGAAATACGCTGCCTGCAAAACCTTTTTTTTTTTTTTAATGGTACGGTGCGCCTTGCATTCTAGCACAGGGGTCAATAATAGGCGGACCGTGGTCCGAGTCTAGACCCAGGTGCTATTGTATCTGGACCCTGGATTTATAATAATTGAGAATTATGACATTTTCACGGAGCTGGTGCAGCTTTTTCCAGTCTTTACGGCACTCGTTCGGCGGTCCAGGAAGCACACCAACCAATTATATACATTGTAAACCATCTCACGTGATGCTACTCGGCAGATGACACGTGTATTCCGATAAGCATCGCCATCGACTCGAGTGTGATGTTCACACTCATGGGAGGGATGGGGAGAGAGACCCAACAGTTGGAAAAAGTATGCGCGTCGGAGAATTGTGGACAGCGAGACCGAAGCCTTTAACCGAGAATTGACAGACAATTATATTTAACAATTATTCCCACAACCAGCTCAACAGCAGTATGTCTAATGTTCAGTGACCGTGACGATAATTAAAAGCTGTAATGTGAAGCGCCTCTACGAGACTGAGCACACATCTTTTGAGCAAACGTACCCACTCAAAGCACAGAAAAATAAACCTAAGAGCCCAATACGATCAGAATCCTAACACATGAATTCATTGACTAACAATGATGTTAACAGAGAGGAATGGAGCTGAAACAAGTGGTTTCAATAACCACAGAGGAAGTCCCTGCATGAACTGAATTTAAAGCTGCAGGACGATTCAGTTAAATACATTTTTCTAAAATGAAGTACTAGATAAGAAAATCCCTGTTCTAGCAGTTTATGTACATGCATAAAATATTAAATATCTATTATTTATATATTTATAATATTAAAATATTCGAAACCTTTCAGCACAAGGCGCAGAGTCACACTCGGCAGCCAATCAAGCAAGAGGCAGGCTTCGCTGCTTAACTATTGTCTTCCTGTTTTGATGCCGGTAGATGTGCTCCGGCTAGCTAGCTAGCTAGCTTTGAGGGGGCTTGTGAGAGGTCTACAGAGTATGTGAGAGGGAAGACGGGATTCATGTCTTAATGTCACGATACTTTCATGTAGGCTACAGTGAGCGAGGGAGAGAGCGAGGAAGCGAGCGAATGAATTATCCATTTTTCATCAATAACGTGCCGCACTCCAAAGGCGCACCGCGCCGCTTTGCCTGACCTGCTTTGCCTGACCTGCTTCGCCTTGAAAAAGACGTTTTTTGAAGCAGCAGCGGCCTGAAACGGCCCGCCTCGGTGGGATCAGCCCCCTGGTGGACTCTCTTACGTAACGTAACTGCTTTACAGCTGTCTCCTGGGTGAAAGTCCTGTTTGTTTGACCATCTACCGAAACCCAAATCCCCCTTTGTGGATATTCTCCCTTGTCACTTTCAATAATGGTTGCTCCACATATCACTTGATCAGCATGTTAACAGCTGTAATACTTCAGTTGCTCCTATCCAAAAACGTCCACGCTGATCTGATGTACGCCAACAATTTTTTTCCCCGGAATCTCAAGTCAGTCAGTCCGAAAAATCATATCAATAACAGAACTAGTTGTTGTTTTTTTTCGATATGCAGTCTGAATTTAGAAACTGTCAAACATATTTAAGATTGTTATTCCAAAGCAGACGGTCCTGACCGAGCTCCTGACACTGCTGTACTATATTTCCAGAATCAGTGCAGCGATGTGGGCTTTTCCACCGGCAGATATGCGAGTCCGTTAGAAGTGAGATCACGGTGTCACTTGCAAATTGAACAGCTTTAGGAGCTTCATGCCCGGCCGATGCGAGGTTTCTCCCTCACCTTCGTGAACCCTACATTGTTTCCGACTCTCCAGTGAGAAAGCACAGCAACGGCGATGATGTCCACGAATGTTGCTCATATAGAAAAATGATTTGTTTGCCTTTTTTTTTTTTGGTTACTCGAGGAGATAATAACATCGATTTGTTTTGTCTTACTCACGTTACAGTTCAATCCAGTCCAGAGGAAGAGAACCCAAACATTTAATTGGTAATTGATTTCCCCCTGGGTGTGGACTATGTGGCTGTTGGAGGATTTATGGCTGTATGTTTCTGTTTGGATGGAAGCTCTTCTGTGTTTTCAGCCCCGTGAAATGCAATTGCTTTCATCCACAGGGGATGTAAACGCTGCTCTCTAAACCTGGCATGCGGACGCTGAATTAACAGCCATCCTGACACTCTTCCTCTTGTGCTTCCTCGGACAAAGCTTCCAGGAAAGAGGAAAGGATCCCTGAGTCGCTTCCTACGGCGCTGAGATCGCTCGGTGGCTCTTTTACCGTTTGTTTTTATTAACGCGCGATGGCAGATTTCACCGTGACTGTTGTGTGTTTCACTGATCTGTGCAGTGTGACCAACTAAGAATAGAACACTATAATTAATGTATTGCTATTAATCATTCATGGATTTACTGTAACAAGCAGAGGCACAGCATGTCAAAAGAAATGTGGCTAAATAATTAAAATCTAGAGAGAGAGAGAGAGAGAGAAAAAAAAGAAGAGTAATCATTTTGTCCTGCAGGAGATTTCCCTCCAGGAGAGGGATTGTATTGTTCCCCTGATGGCCTCATTATAGACTATATTTTACTGACGCAGGTAATGTAAACAGTGTGGTTTGATAGCTTAGTGCACCGGGAATACCTGATAACTTCAGGGTTTGTCTGTGAGACTGTGATTACACCATCAGTGTGTTTGATTTGCTCCAACCTGGAAAACGTCCAGGGCTTAAACCATGCAGGGTTGTAAACACGAGCTGAAACTGAGTCTGTTGAGCCAAGTTTAAAAAAAAAAAAAAAAAAAAAAAAAAAAGCCATTCTGTCGGATTAATAATAATAACTTGAATTTTTTTTTTTTTTTTTTAACAAAACACATGGAATTACTGAGCGCACCAACTTAGTATTTAATCATCTGTGAAATTAAAAGCAGCAGGGATAGTATGAGCTGCAGGAAGGAGAGGAGAACTTAAATTATTAATAAAATAGGAAGGAAGAAGGGAAACGAGGCAGGAAAAACCCAAAGTAAGAAAACAGCATGAAACAGTATATAAATACTGTATATAAATATATATGGATGGATGGATGGGAGGTAGATAGATGGATAGATATTGTCACAAGCTGGCTCAGGGAATTGAAGGTTGGACTAAAAATCAAACATAATTTATTAAACTAAGGTTTACTCAATTAAACAATGGAGTCTGCAAATCAGCAAAGTCAATAATGAAGGTCATGCATTTGGATGTGTGTGAAGTGCGCTGTGGAGGTGTTGGAAGGTCCAAAACCAAATGAAAATCATGCAGGGTGGAGGTCTGCTGTAGCGAGGGAGAAACACTGTGAGCATGTGGACCAGCTTTTACAGGCTGGGAGGCCCAGGTGAGCTTAATCAAGGTGATATATTTGTTTTTTCACAGCCCAGCTCTAAAACTGTGACAGAGACACGGGTGTACTTAACAAATAAAGTGATTTATTAACAAAACAGTAAGTCAAACTAATGGATGGGAGGAAACAGTGAAATCTGTGGGATGGTGCATGGGTGTTGTGCAGTAAAAATTAAACCAATAGCCACAACAAAGGTATGTGGTGGAAAGAGATCTTCCAACAAAGGACTTCTGCTGCTGAATCTTATATGCCTGGACCCTGTTTTAGAAAGCAGGTTTAACAAACAAGCCAAAGCCTGAACTCTGACTTGACTAACCCTGAACTCTGAATTAATTAACCCTGAACTCTGAGCTGACTAATCCTGGACTCTGACTTGATTAACCCTGAACTCTGACTTGACTAATCCTGAACTCTGAGCTGACTAACCCTGAACTCTGAGCTGACTAATCCTGAACTCTGACTTGACTAATCCTGAACTCTGAGCTGACTAACCCTGAACTCTGAGCTGACTAATCCTGAACTCTGAACTGACTAACCCTGAACTCTGAGCTGACTAACCCTGAACTCTGATCTGACTAACCCTGAACTCTGTGTTGATTAACCCTGAACTCTGAATAAATTAACCCTGAACTCTGATCTGACTAACCCTGAACTCTGACTTAATTAACCCTGCACTCTGAGATAATTAACCCTGAGATGGGAAACTCAGAGCTTTCGGTTCCAGAACAGCTGATCAGAGTTTGTACAATCAACTTGTTTGAGTTAGACTTTGCTCAAACCTAGTTCAGTTTGTGTATGGTGAATAAAAAGACAGAGCCTCCACTTTAATCCAATAGACGTAGATATATTAATGCATGTAAGATATATAAAGACTGTGTACATTTATTTTTAAAACAAAGCCTGAGTCAGAGCAGGAGAAAGTGTAAATATAACAAAGTTATGTTCATTAATTCATCATTTACCAGACTTGTGGATGGTAAAGTGGTGGAAGCTAACTGTGTATTAGGGTGTAGCCTACATTACATCTTACATATATTTTTTCAGCTTTAATCTGATATATATTCATAATAATAATATGTTTTTAGATTGAAAGAAATATAGATCAATAGACATTAGAACCATGACTGAAAGCTCACCGTCTGATCCAGTCATAAAGTGTTTGTCTGCTTTATTTCAGAAAAGAATAACTTTCAAACTACATCCTACTTCTGCACACAGGAATATGAACGTCTCCAATATTATAGGAATTATGTTCCATTAGTGACAGCTGACATAAATCACAGCGATGTATATTCATATATAAAAAAAAGAACTTGAAGGACATGCAGAGGTTTTATTCTGAGCTGAGGGCGACTCGATGCTGAGATATATATGTGAGGGCAAAAAAAACACCTTTTAAAGAAATGAGTGACAAGACTTAAAAGCTTTAGATGTTCTTGAGTATCAAACTAATATCCAAGCAGGATTTTGATATCTTAATGACTGAATGAACTAAGAAATAAAACTGTTTCTGGCTCTTAAAAAGGAAGGAGACTCGACGAAAACCTGCCTTAGAGTCAGTTAATAACAACGTTAATAACGTTCACAATCAATCAGCAGTAACTGTTCGGATGTACTGCACTGCATTTTGGGTATTTCTTTGTTACCGTGTTAACCGACCCAGAGTTTAAGTCGCCCCTCTTTCTGGAACTGAAATTCAAGACTTTCCCTCATCTCAGGGTTTCAACTAAGGCCCAGGTGTGTGTCCCATGCTGCGGACTACTGTCCAGTCAGGTCTGCAGCCCTGGGACCTGTTTGAGAAAGCAGGTTTAATAAACTCTGAGTTGACTAACCCTGAACTCTGGGTTGACTAACCCTGACATGGAACGCTTTCTGAGCTTCTGGTTCCAGAACAGCTGCTCAGAGTTTGTCCAATCAACTCTGAGTTTGTTCACTCTGAATTTTAAAGCCATTTTTAATCCAGCGTACGTAGAGATATTAATGCCCGCAGGCTATATACACTGAGCCTGAGTTATATAGAGGGAGAAAAGTGTCAGTGACACAATTAAGTTTTATTCAGTATAGTCCATTAATTCATAATTTGCCAGACTATGACGTGGTGCGATCTGACTGTTACCACGATAACAGTCCCAGAGTTTAAGTTAACTCTCTTTTTGAAACCCAGAGGTTCCCCCATCTCAGCTTTCTTGAAACAGGGCCCTGAAGATATAAGACCCAGCAGAGGAACCAAAACATGGAGGCCATCACAGTGCATCTATACAATGTATATGTGTTTGTACTGCATTGTTGGTTATTTTGCTGCCTTTTACATTTTCTGTGTTTGCTAGTCAGTGCAGCTACAACTGGCATCTGTCAAAACAAACCCAAATAGAAAGGCACATGGTGGAGTTCTCTTGTAAACAAACAGTGTTTGCATCCATTCTTACTCGCTGTGTGCATCCTTGAGGCCTAACAAACACGTTTAATGCCTTTCCCTTCACATAAAACATTTGCAAAGGCTGTTGAATATTTTGATACGTGCGTTGTTTACATCCAGGTTTGCTAGGGGAGCTTGTTGTGTATTTCAACTACAGTGGTGGACGAACCACTACAAGTACAAATCTTATTTAAAGTAAAAGTACAGAAGTATTGGCACCCGAGCCCCTTGAAAATAGCATACCCATACAATAATGAGTGTAGCGTTACAACTGTAAGGGCTATTTTAATAATTTTAGTATTAAAATAGCCCTAACACTTGTGAGATGTGTTGATATGTGTAAATATCAGTATATATGTTACTGGTTAAGAGTAAATTAAGATGGCACACAGCACTATTTGAAAATTAAAATTTTCGCCTGAAAAAAAAAGCAATTTCAGGATATTTTCTTTTAGAAATCATGTAGGTCCAAGCTTTCAAGCTCTCCCAGATCATAGAACTATATGTTGAGGGTCTCTTAACAAATTTTTACTTTGATAAAGTGAAGCTTTTAAGAGCTAGAGAGGATCTAGTACAGAGAGGTCAGACGAGGTCAACCAAAATGTAATCTTGTTCCAGCTGTTCCATTGTAATTTTATACACTATATAATTATATATTTCACTTCTTTTATCACTAATAATGTTCAATCTATCCATATGCAGCAGTTTGGCATCATTTTGAGAGCCTGGATCCTCTCTGAGACTGTTAATGTTTGTCATCCATGGGATTTTCTCATCTGAATTCCAGTTTTTTTCTCTTCCAGGGCCTTACAGCCTGTGTGAAGGGCCGATTCGACCCAATGAACCTCCCATAGACGCGTCACAGCCTGCTCTGTTGAGACAACCCAACGTGACTTTGATTGACAGAATCCGTCGGTAAAATATCTTCTGTGACTGATAACTGATTCGATGTAATATAATGCATCAATGTTACAGCAGAAGTTTACTGCTGTAGCTGCTCCAGGTGGAGCTATTTGAACTACTTCATGAACAGTAGTCCTCCAAAAAGGCTCACCAGATGAATCTGAGGGGTCGTGAGAGGATTAATGGGAGAGAAGAGAGAAAAGAAAACATTCATGTTCTGATACATATTCTTCTTTTAGTGCATGTCAAATAATCTGAAATGTTAAAGTAAACCTGTTTATTAAATATAGGAGTAAAAAGTACAATATGTCCCTCTGAATTGTAGTCAAGTGGTAGCATAAGGTAGCAAAAAAAGTACCTTCAAATTGTACATAAGCTCAGTACGTGAGTCAATGTACTTGTGTACATTCCACCACTGGTTGAGTAGCGTGGAACCATTTTGAACTTAGCAGCGAGGTCTCGAAATTTGATTATTAATTCAATTTATTTTGTATAGCCGCAAATCACAAAAAACTACAAATTTGCCTCAGAGGGATTTACAAGCTGTACACATGAGACACCCTCTGTCCCGGGACCCTCACATCGGAACCACCCCCAACCAAACCCAACAACAACAACAGAGAAATACGGGTATAGTGGATATAGTAGAAGCAGTATTGGTAATACTAATAGTAATGTGACTAATACAATACAGGAGGAAGGACCAGGGTCCAGATATAACCACGGGCCTACAGCAGCACATCTAGCACGTCCTTATCAGCCACAACGTTGTGACAATCCAAAGGTATCCATTTCAGAGTGACAAGGATTAGTTTAAAAGAGGCGGCGAACATTTACAACATATTTGACGTTACAGTTCGGGACAGACCTTTGATTATGCTCGTAAAAAAAAACAAAAAAACCCCCCCGACATTAATCATTTGTCTCGGATGGGAGAAGAACTCTGGTCTGTACTGAATAAATCATTGCAGTACACACATCTATTACCCAGCAGACCTAAAAGTATTTAGCCTCGCTAATAAAGGGGACACACTGCTTCCTGCGCTGGCACTGACTGGTTTTTGGATGGAAAACCCAATCAGGACTCTTTTTTTTTTTTTTTTTTGCTGAAAATCCCCGCGTCACTGTAATTCATTGACCCGGTGTGAAGTGCACCGAGCTGCATTCAGACTGTATTCTTCCTACTTACGCAACTGGAAATGTGCAGCCTCAAAGCGACCTGCTGCAGAGGAGACATTCCATAACGTCTCTGTCTGCCAAAAGCCGTTCTTCAATTTGTCACATAACCCGTTTTCCTTTTCTTTTTTTTTCCCTCTCTTACAGTGAATCCAGTTCCACTAGTTCTGCCATTCTGCTAGAGATCCACTATTGTCTGTTTCCATTTTAAAGCTGATGCTGTGATGAATGGAATAAATGGTTCAATCTTTTACCAATGAAGAGGCTGATTCAGAGCCTCCTCCGCACAACAAATACAGGATTCCTGCTGCACCGCACTCAGAGAGCATCAGTCCACTGATTGTGATTCTACAATGACACTTTAATGCTTAGTTCTGCACCCAGTCCTAACAAAGATGTGCTTCCTCATAGCGTTGACGATTACAACAGATATGTCTCCTCTCTTTTAATAATGCATTACGTTTGTAAAGGAACAAATTAGGACTCCACAGCAGCTCCCGGCGACGTTGTGTCGGTTGTTATTTTTCCGTGAGGCGATGTTATACCGAAGACCTGATTCCCGGAGAAAATCTTTTAAAGAGCGAAATGCTCCTTCGTCCCTGACTTGCCATCTCACATGAGCACTCAATCACACAGGGAGAGAAACCCACAGTCAAAGAGGCAGGGTTGCCAATCTCTCCAAACGGCGGCGGCCTTAATAGACAAAAATGCATTGAAGGCTGAATGTTTTGTGAATTTTTTTTTTCATCAGTGGATCCGAAACCCACCTCTTTCAAACATGGTGTCTGTAATTTGAACGAGCAGACACCGTGGCACTGCCTGCTCTCCACTCTGACGTGTTCTTGATTTAAGAAAAAAGGCAACAAAGAAACAAAAATCACCGGCGGGGGGGGGGGGGGGGGGGGGGGGGGGGCACTAACTGGAGACAGAGAGAGAGACAAGAGGTGATGATGAGGCAGGAAGTGCAATCAAGAGAGCTCCTGAGAGGCACTTCATTAACACAATGAATTCCACCCTCGCAGCGATTGTATGTGAGTGTTTATTTCAGTGTTTACTACAGTTTAAACTTTAACTCACTTAAAGGGATTGATTATCTGAAGTGTAGCTGTGTGCGGTACGTATCAATAGTCAGTGTAGTACTACTACAGTAGATAGCAGTAGGAGTACCAGCCATAGACTGTACATGTCTACATGAGGTCACCTGTCGAGATCAGCGATTTCGCCGTCGCCATCATGACCTTTTAGCGTGAGTCTGTCGTACTTTTTGATATTTAGTTAAGGTTGAAAGTTCAACTGATGACTGAAGTAAAAAGCTGAGTTTCATGTTTGATACGTAGTTTTCTGTTGTTGGAGGAGTTGTTTTATTTTCTTGTTTGTTTGGGTTGATGACGTGACTGTGATCTGTTCTGGATCAATAAAAGAATTTTAAAAATCAAAAAAAATAAAAAAATCTTGACCTTTTTGCAACCAGTGAACAGGAAGTGACCATATTTGAAATACGGAGGAGTGACGTAGAGATGGCGTACATACGGCTCTGGTAGAGACCTGTCAATCACAGTAAGCCCCGCCCCTAAAGCCTGCTTTATGGTTCTGTTTGACTCTAAATGGAGCATAATGTACTAAATGAACATCATGCTGTATTGAAGAAGACTGTAAACTAGAGATTGAGACCATAAACTCATGTTTACAATGTTTACTGATAGAATGAATCAAGAGAGAAGAAGAGTCACGTTCTCATGGACTCTGTTGCAGCCGGAGGTCAGTAGAGTTTTAAGGACACGTCGGCTTTTACAACTACTGTAACAATAATCAAAACTAAATTGATTTCAGGATGGAAATGTTTCATGCAGTTATGATGCACTGCTGGATAGTTTTTCACCAACGCTCGCCAACTATAGCCGTTATCAGTGCGAATATACGATTATGTGTCCCTAAAATAAACAGTGAAAGCTGTGGGGATGAGGGCAAGCTCGTCCAAATGTGCAGCTTTGGCTTCATTGCTTTATTGTTTTTTTTTGCTTTGATCAGAAACTTGGATACACTTTGCATTTCGCTTGTAAGCCAATGTTTTGTAAGCTTTAATATCCCTTAGTGTTTAATCGTTAACACTTTTACACAGTGAATAGAAGCAATGGCAATGATTCGAGGATGCTTTATGTCCGTGGAGCAGTCCCAGTGTTCCTGGGTGTCCATGTAAAACACCGGAGAGTCATGAAGCCCCGGCGTCAAATGAAGATTCATCGTGGGGCTCCGTGATATTCCGGGACATAAATCACTGGTGCGGTGCAGACAGTTGTGGCAAGTCATTTCCTGCCAACAACAGTTTTTTTTTTTTTTTTTCTGTCTTATTTTATGTGCACATGTCAACCTCACTGCCACCAGCCTGTTAGTGAGTTGAGATTAAAACAAAAAAGAAATACATGACAACTCTCAAACGATTTTTTATTTTTTTATTTTTAAATTGATAGCGCTTGTTGTATTAAAAATGAGGTGATCTCCAGCCAGCGACTGTCACCGTAAGGCTAATAACAATATAAATACGCATCAATGTAATTACCAGCCACGACGGCGACGCTCGTATTGTTTTCACCTTGTGAGTCTGCGTGTGACTCACATTGTCCTGGAGACGCACCGTGTGAGTAATTACCGCAGAAGAAGGTTTCCAGCGACGTCCCAGGTGTGTCTATATATTTCCGTCTCCCGATCGTGACAAAGTGTAATCGTGCAAACTTCCCTCGTGTTTGATCCTGCTGATTCCTGCACAATGAAACCTTTCGACTGAATGAATCTTGGCCCGATTGCCGAAACTAAAGCGCTGTTGTCCACCTGGATGTCATCAGACGATGATCAAAAGACTAATGAACCCTTTGACTTTTGAACAAAGACATGCTAGATAATAACTGAAAGAAGCAACCAGAGGGAGGGGGGGGTTCTAAAAGTAGAAAGAGAGAGAGAACAGATTCCCATCATTTCAACGCAGTGTGACGATGATGTCAGAGATAACGACATCGCCCCGACATGTCCGTCCGTTGAGGAGTTCAACATGAAAGCAGAAGATCGGAGGATGGCCGTGGTCCAGAGACCGCGTGTAGGAAGTGGTCTGTGGACCGCTGTTTCAGAGCCTCAAGTTTGCCATTTTGGCCGTCGCCATCTTGGCTTTTTTTTTCTGCAACCAATGAACAGAAGTTACCATGTGGGGGGGGGGGCATTGGCCAACCAATCGTGATCCCATTGCAAGATGGTCGCTTGTTATTTACTATGATTAGATAGAAATTTGTTGTTAAGGTTAAGGGAATTTATTCTTATACACTGGAATGAATAAAAACCAGCCTGTGTGATCCGTTGTGTGGGCTAAACCTTGAGGGGCTGTATTTCCTTTACATTCATGACATAATTATACACTTTATGCATATTATATAAGCCATTCATTAGGGCTGTAATCAACAGTTAAACATTGTGGGGGGGGGGGGGGGGGGGGGGACCGTTTATTGTTGTGGGGGTTTAGAAACGTGACAGCTAAACTGACCATTTTAAAGCATCGTGAATCACAAATCCTTCATAATTTAAGTTGATCAAGCTGTTCTTATCACTTGCTATGAGTTGTCACCATAACAACAAACGCAGCTAAGGCCAGATGATTGCGTTGCACATCTGTACAGTACAGCACAGTGTCGGCTAAACGGCGAGTAACACCAAGACAGAGCTGCAGCTCAACCTCAAGTTTCAAATTTGATATTCTGTGAACATGATTGCTTGTCAAAGTAAATGTCATTTGAGAACATGTTTTTTTTGGGTTCCTTCAGTTGTAGAAAACTGGTTTTACTCGGACACGCTGTAGGCTTTGATTATTGAACATGCAGTAAGAAGAAGCATTTGGTTCATTTAAGATACTTCCATAGAAATAAAGCTACTAAATGTCTCTTCTTCAGCTCACCCTCTTCTGTGGTTTTCCAAAGAAAAGCCTAATGCCACAGCTTTTAAACATTATTAAAATAAGGTCACGAATTATGTGACCTATGGTCTCCTTTAAACCCAGATGTGGAACGTCAGTGTTCTCCTTACATGTGTTTGAGGTTCACCGTTCACCCTGGAAGTTAATGTCGATTGGTGCCAAATTGAACGCACATTATAAGAACAACACAATTTGTCAAAATCAATACATTATTAGGAGGGACAATTTGATACTTTCTGAATATGTTTTATTTAAAACGCCCCAAACTTAAGAGACTAAATTAAGCCTTCTGGCCATTTCTTCCATTTACCACCGTTGCTCCCTTGAGATATTAGTAAAAAAAATTAGCCAGCAGGTATTTGAATATGACGCGAAAAAAAAATAAAAAATTCAACAAGTCTATAGAGCATATATGAGGCTGAGGATGTGGTCTGTCCCTGCAGTCTGAGACAAATGGCTACACTCCATCACTGCCCAAAGCATCACAGCTGCTCAAATGTCAGTTCTTTATGGCGCTCCGCGGCAGAAAATGAACAAAAATGCAAATGTCACCTCCATGAAAATAGCCCGCATTACATAAGATTAATCATGCAGGGGGGATCTTTGACGGCGCACATCTTAAGCAAACATTGCCTGAATCCAGACAAATTGAAATATGTAACTGCGCAGCTGAACGACGTCATGTCCCACTGTTCGTCAAGATATCGGTCTCCTAATTGCTTGTTTAAAAAAAAGAAAGAAAAAAAAAAAAGTCCAATTTGTTCCACATGCGCACACATGCAGTATACATCTAATTATACTTTACCTTCTCCATCTACAACGGCAACACATCTGTCCTCCACAAGCAGGTGATAATTTAATTCAAGAGAGAGGATAATTGAATTTAAGGGAGCGAGCGAGACATGTCAATGGACTAATCTGCTCTTTCCACAGTCCATTAAGAAATTGTCCACTCATGCCAACAGCGGCCCTCCCCCAAAGACATGTAGGGTCAGCGTCTGTTTTATTAGATATTAAGGGTTCAACTCGGCGGATACCCCCCCCGCCCCGCCCCGGACAAGAGAAATGACATTTTTGTACCGTATTTGATTTGTTTTGCGTCCAAAAAAAAAAAATTACTGGTAAATTGTGGCAAATGAATTGATATTAATTGCTGACGCTCTGCAGGTGTCTAATCAACTTCTGCAGTGAATTTTGCCCAGAAAATCGCTTCTCACATCTGCTTCTCTGGATTGTGAAGCAGGGTTTCAGCGTTGGCTCCCTTCCAGAGTGTGGGAAGTGAGAATTAAGAGAACGACAGCGTGGTTGGATATTATCTCGGGCCCGGGAAAAAAATAAATAAATACGCAGCAGCTGAGGAGACCTTCACAAGTTTGTGTTCAGACGGAGACTCGTCCACAGACTGCTTCCTGCCTACATTTGTATTGATCTTCTCCGTTACGCAATGAGGTCACACTCCTCGCTGCCTTGCTGCATTACATCAGCGCTGTTTGCTTTTGCTTTTTTTGAATTGTCTGACTTGACTGGAAGTACATTTCAGTTGTTCACTTTTGTTAAACATGGTGGTCATTTTATCTATGAACTAGGAAAGACATTCAATACTCATCTTAGCAGCTGTCAGATCATATCCAGTAGTCTGTGTCGTAGCCGTCCGTCAGATTTCTGGAAATAAAATAATAAAAAGGTTCTAATAATTGAACACTTCATCGTCAAAGTCAGTATAGTGTCCGTATATGGTCAGATAGATATACGTATGTCTTCATAATAATATAATCTTACCAAAATCAAGCACACGTGTTTCTTCCGCCATCGATCGGAGCGGCCGCATCGTTAGCTAGTTAAACTACGTTAGCCTCCTTGGCGAGCACTTCCATCTCTGAAAACAACGTTCACGGGTCTGCTGCACGGTCTGAGCTACCAGTCACCTTAACCCCGGGGCTTTTACAAGCGGACCGGAAGACGCTAGCGCCAGGGAACGATTCCCACGAACTCAAGACGGGTCAGGGATCGGATGGCGTTATGAGATTTAGTCATAAGTTCCTTTTTAATACTTTTCATTGTTTGAATACCCACAAAGAAAGGTAACGGGTGATTTGTGAACAAAAATAAGAATGACAAGCAAGGTTATATGCAATATACCACCAGGCAACGGAATACCTGTTTTCAGTCTTTATGCTAAGCTAAGCTAAGCTAATCATTGGCCAGCTGTAGGTTTAACGGAATATATATATGAGTGGTATCAATCTTCTCATTGAACTCGAAAAATGATGTAGGTTGCTTCCTGTGTTCATTCATACTTGCACGTACATAAATGATTGCCATGTGATGAGTTCTAACCTTAGCTAATACTCACTGTAGTTAGCAAGAAGATGACGTAATCACGGCCTGCGTTTTATCGCGTAGGTTAACAAATAGTTCACTGATAAAAGCTCTATTTAAACGTCTATACAAAAGAAGGCCAATTCATTTTTAGATGCTTTAGAAACAGGAAGTCTTTATATCAAATAGTTTACAGGATATTCATTGTTCCTTTATGATGCATGTAATACTTTTTTTCTTTACGGGGCTTATACAAAGGCCTTAAAGTCGTCCATGAATATGAGATATGAGTTTACAGGTAATTACGATCCCTCCTCGACATTGCGGAGGTTGGTTTATGTCTGTTTCTTTTTTTTAAATCTTCACAGTTCATTCTGTTTGCGTACGCCCTCTGGTGTTTTCGGAGAACAATGCGTCGAGCCTAAAAAACGTAGAAACGAAGCTTTGAATTGGACAAAGCGCGCCGACTCGACGACACACCTTTCTGAATCTTTCCTAAAATAACTAAACTTGACCTAAAACCAAAATAGTGTTTCCGTTACTTAGACAAAGAAATCATTACGTAGAAGTTGTTTACTTATATACATTAATTAAAATACAGCACAACAGAACAAGTTTAGTAAATACTAAAATATATATATATATATATATATATATATATATATACATATATATATATATATATATATATATATGTAGATAACAGAAACTTTTGCCGACCACTAATTGAATGAGGTCAGGAGGACTGAACGTCTGTTATTGACTGACTGACTGAATCGATGCTTGTGTGTGAGATGAGGTGTGCAGCAAACAGGACTCTTAACATCTTCAGGGTCTCTGGGTTCCTGTGGTGGGAGGAGGAGGAGGAGGAGGAGGAGGAGGAGGGTTTTTCTTCTTCGGTGTCTGGCGGTCTCTGTGTATCATTTCCGATAATATTTTTTACAAGTGCTTCTCGCACCGGCGGCGGGTGGGAGTCGGTTGCGGAACAAAGCTTTTGACTGACCGGTGGGTGTTCAGTATGCCTGAATACACGCTGGAGAAAGCCACTGTTGACTTTTCAATCATTTTCACTTTGTCCTACGGAGCAGAAAGTGGTTGTCAAGGGGACAAAAGACAAAGAGGAGGAGGTGGAGGAGGTGGAGGAGGAGGAGGAGACCAGACGATGCAGGAGCAAATTCTATCTGCCAGGAAGAAAGCTGAGCTATAATCACAGTAATTAATAATATGTTTTATTTATAGAGCATAATCCATGCATTGAATTCAGTTCCGTCCTCTACACACACACACACACACACACACACACACATACAAATAATGAATAAGAAATAAATGAATACCACACTCAGAATACAATAATAGACTTTAAGTGTACGTTTAATGAGGTTCAAACCAATGCTGCATAATTAAAATCTGAAAAGGTTGGCTAATTAAATGTGTTTTTACTTCTGAGAATAGAAATTTTGGGAGATAGAAGAAGTCGTGTTTAAGACCAAATAGATATAAAGCGCCCGATGGTATTTTACGAAACCCACATCGCCGATTTCCCTCGGAGAGCTGGAGCTGTACCGCAGAGATGATCTGAGAGTGGATGATGGGGCATAAAAAAAAAAAGAAAAGAATATGAACTATGGACTGAGCTCTACATGCTTTGTGCGCCTGGCCCAAAAAAGACTGTTGTGACACGTCCCTGGTTCTCTTTTGTTGGAGCCATCTAGCAGCAGAGGTTTGATTCAGCTGAAGTCTGAAGACCAGTGAGTGAATAACATGTTACAATGATCTAGTCCCTGGAAACCAAGGAATTAATTAGTTTATTTTGCACCACCGCAGGTCAGGAACGATCGACCTTCGGTGATGTTTTTGCAGCGCCGCCGATGTGGGTCAGAACCCGAGGTGACCCCGAGACTCTTTACATGTTTAGATGTCAGATGGGCCCCGTCGTTGAGATCTTACGGCTTCAAAAGTCTAATGCTGCACTCGGGGAGATCCAGAACACTTTCCCGACGTCAAAATATCTGAAATAAAAACGTTATTATTGTAAAATACACGCTATTGTCGTAGCGATGCGTGTAGCTTCTGGTAAACGTCTCGGTAGGATTTCGAGCTCGGATCACGTCGCGCCGAAATGATTGTGCGCAAATATTGTTATCCTGATGGTGGCGCTAGATGAAAGGTAAAGGAGGGTCATCAAAGAGATTCAAAATTCATGAAATAGTTGTCGAGATGTTTCAGCAAACGGCAAAACTTTTACACACCTCCGAGATAACCGTCGTCTAGGAAACGCGTCCGTTCAGAATTGAATGACCTCGTAACTCATTGAGTAATTGTCGAGATGTCTGAGGCTGGGCCGTGGCGGCGAGCTGACCAGGTCCGCCATCCCTCGAGCCACAGCTGATTGACTTTGAACGGGGAGAAAGAATCTTAAATTACACAGGTGAACGGAGGGTTCGGTGACATTTATGGGCAGAAAGTCATGGTTCAAAGGTTTTCGGTGCTCCGTTTTCCCCCGCGGGATCTTCCTGGAGGTCTGGCTCGGCGTCGCTGTCTTTTCTCCGGAGTTTATTTTGATTCTTTTTTTTCTCGGTTATTGGTCATTTGACCCTTTGGACGCACAGAATTGGAAAGGACATATTGCTTCTCTGTGGCCATTGAGCGCGCACAGAGTTACTTAGAACACGTCGTTTTTCTGGCTCACAAAATAAGCGATCCAGGAGATCCTGGCAGAAATGGGCCATTCCCGTTTTTTTCCCAAAGAGACACTTCAACCCAGAGATGACGACCGGGGGGCCGGCATTGAGCTCGTGGATGTCAGCCAGGGAGGTCAGGACCAGTCCCGGTGTATCTATCATAGCTGCCAGGCGGGTCAGTCTGTCAGATCCCCACGGTGAGCCGCCTCCCTGGATCAGAGGGGACGCTCCACCGCCTCCGTGACCCCCTGAAACCCCTCAAGAGCAACCAGCAGGATCTGACACCGTTTCAATGATCTGAACTCACGGAGTGTAATAAGTTGAACTGGATGAAGCCTCACGCGGGGACGACGGGTGGCGACGGGCTACTAATGTGGAGCTTTCTGCACATTGTGAATCGTCCTCTGGAGAACACGCAGGAAAGATAATTAGACGTTAATTCTAAAGTTCATTAGATAAAATAAGAAGGAAAATACATTATTTAGTAAATGTCAGTTTCGTTTAGCTTTGTACTCTGCTAGTTCCTTGTGTCAGTGCAATGTTAAAACATGGCCACTAGATTTAGCATGAGCGGAACCTAAAAACCCAGAATACATTACCCCTGCACCAATGATAATTACAGTTACCTACTGTTTTTTCAATGAACTCGCCGCTCCTCCTGTTATTATACCGGTAAACAAATAGCCTATAATGAAACATCATTTCCTACAAACCCAATATCTTTGATGTTCTTTAACAAATCACAAGATAGGCTAATGGTAATGACTAAAACCGGCTGATGCACACGCCGTTATATGAATGAGGGGAGTTTTTTCTGCTTCAAGCACTATTTTTGCGGGAAGAGCTGCTGGTTTCAGTTCAATGTGAAACTGTGTCTTGTTGCGTGAATATGAAGACGTGTTAAACTGATGAATGGTAACACGCTATTACCAGATACAGACCTTATTTGGGGACCAATATGCCACCAGTAGAGAAAGACCCTGCAAAAAAGCTCCTGGAGGAGTCCGTTGTAATGGCGGCTACGGTTCCGTATTCTCTTGTCGTTCACATTTTGACCCCGTTTAAAATATGCAGCTCCTGTTTGAGCACAGACGACAATCACGGCATCGCTTCGATACTGAAACTGATGCTATGGCTTCACAGCAGCTTTATGGATGTTTGTTCACAATGGCAGATGGAAGGAGTACACTTTTTAATTCAAATTCAGCTCACGCACTACCTTTGACCAACCGTCTCACCCTCTTCACCTCCCCCCCCCCAAGGAGAGACTTTTCTCTTCCTCACTCGCGCCGTCAGACAGGCCGGATCACGATGCTCAGAGCAGAGCGCAAGCAGCCTCCTAAACGCCATAATTCACCACTTTTCACTTGATCTACTTCACCGGCAGAATAGAGTTCTACAGAGGCATGTGTCTCCTAAATAATGGATGTTACAGCCGAGCGGCCAGACAAATTCACCACCCTCAGCCAAAACTGTAGCATTGAATTGTCTACATGTATTTCACAAAAGTGCCTCGGTGCACCAGTGTTCTCGCCTCAGACCGGGGCTTCTTTTTTTTTTTTTTAAACTCGCTGACAGGAACAGACTCGGACACACTGTAAGAGAGCAGCCCTGGAGTTCAGAACAGGCGTGTGAACGCTGCTGCGCCGCTCCTTACGTAACGGTCACCTCGAGACCACGAGGTCACACAGGCACATGCGAGTGAATGCACACTTATGTATACATGATATGAGCGCACTGTGCTGAAACGCATCGATGCCTGTGTTAATAATGACATGTCAGTTCCAAATGTGTAAAATAATCTGCATTTCATGGTTGGAAAAGGGGCTCAAAACACCATTTAATATTTTAAACCAGCCCTTATCTTTCAAGGCCAATTGTGAGATAGAGTCGACCGTTTCGGGACTCATCTGGGTCATGAAATAAAAAGAGTGTTAAACGCCCTCTAATCAGAACTCCCCTCCTCTCCTGTCCCCAAAGTGTCTACCGTTAAAAAATAAGGATGCCAGTCCCAATACCAGCACCCAATAAAGTACTTCATTCGACACCCATCATGTGGATGGAAGCTCTCTGTGTGTGTGTGTGTGTGTGTGTGTGTGTGTGTGTGTGTGTGTGTGTGTGTCCCACTGGAAGCTAATCACCCATCAAACTGTTAGCTCTGTGAGCACCGTTGCCGTCGTTGGCGCTGTTAGCTGCGAGCTGCCGGCTCAGACGGCTGTGTGTGTGTGTGTGTGTGTGTGTGTGTGTGTGTGTGTGTGTGTGTGTGTGTGTGTGTGTGCTCGGCTGCATGGGTTGTGTCTGCCGCGGCAGTTGGCCAATCGCACCGATATCGTCTCGATAATGTGTGTGGAGATAAAGTTGAATAATGGCTGAGTAATGCAAGATTAGAAAGTTCCCACTTTTGTGTTTTTGCTCAAGAGTGCCATAACCCCAAATGTCAAAGTTAATGAGACGGTGGAAAAGGGCTCTCTTGTCACTCCGAGGCAGAAAATTCAGAGAAAGACTTGAAGTCCTATTGCTCAGACGCCGTAGTTGCGGGAAAAATACGTCTAAGTTGTGTACGAGAAGCGAAAGTTGTGGAGAAACATTTCAATCAGGAGAGACGAGTGACTGATTAGTAGTTAACATTTTATTATGACGGAATGACGCGTTAATCAGTTACACAGAAATGATTTGCCGCTTGAACTCGCCGAGGAGATTTGTGATCGAGTTGTGATTGCCCTGAGCGGCAACAATATCAATCCACCCCCCCCCCCCCCCGAGGAGTCCGGACGCTGGTGGTGGTGGCTGATGAGGATCGGCTGGAGTTGGCTGGAGATGGTGATGGAGCGCTGAATCGGCGAAGACGGATGGTGCTGGGGAGGAGGAGGAGGAGGAGGAGGAGGAGGGGCCGCATGAAACAGCAGCAGACGCTGGCGGCTGATAGGCTGACGAAGAGGGTGTGCCCAAGCGCCATTGGCTGAGGGCGACCCGGCTGTCAAACAGCTGATAGAGTCTATGACACCTCTGACAGAGACAGCCGGTATAGAGCATGTGCTGCTAGTAGGAGGCCTTTAAGCCTGAGCATGAGGGGATAGTCTTCCTGTCTGAACTTACGCTAGAGCTTCATTTCATCAGAGGAGTCTGTATAAAAAGTAAACTGTGATAATTCAAAAACCCGTGAGAGAAATCAAAAAGCCGATCACCAGTCAAAGTCTTACGACTAAAGCTTGAATTAAGTCCAGCTAAGCTAAGTGTGCAGAAAGAGTAGAACTTCAAAGTGGAGTAGTGGGTTCATGAGCGCCGACTCGTCCCCGTTTGTCTATCCAGCTGCAGGTCTGGTGTCGTAGCGCCTCAGTCTTCCATTAAATTCATTCTCAGTCAATCGTTCCAAGCTGTAATCCACCATTCCTCCCTTCTTCTTTTTTTTTTTTTTTTTTTTGCCAAATCACATTTGGCTGACATTATTCTCCTTCCCACCTGACTTCCCACTCTGCTCCCGTCATAATTGCTATGGCAGCTACAGGGTTGTCACACTTTAACGTGAACATATGTTGTTGTTGGGTTTTTTTTTTGCAACCTGGTCTCCTTCCCGGGGCATGGAATGCTGCTCGGTCAGCGGCCCTCGGCGACTCGATACCGTCCAGCAGCATCTTGTATGAGACGCCAACGTCCTCATTAGGACGTAGTATAAAGAGCGAGACAGGCCGGGGTGGGGGGGGGGGGGTAACGGATGAAACAAACACAGGACCTTCACCCAGGGGAACCAGCATTCGCGTCCTGCGGGAGTTATTTTTACGTTACGACGTTAGTTTACGTGACTCTCTATCACGTGATGTCATGTCTGCTTAAATTACAGCTGTAAATCATTTTGTTTGAGTGTGACCCAAACCAATCAGTATCTGTATAAGAAGCCTCGATGGGCCCCGAAGCGTCAGTAGCATTTCCATTCAGTGTTGTTTTTTCCCCATCCATCCGAAGATGCACTTCATGGGTTCCTTCTCAGGTCAGCGTTGACTGAAGATCTCGTGAACGGCTCGTTGATTTCCATTCTTACCACGTTTTTGATGTAGTTTAGAGGGAATGATTTCAGCGTTTTGGCTCATTTTGTAAATGAAGAGTTCGTCATGAAACACTAAAGTATGCTTTACTGTTAGGATTACCTTGTAACTTGCAAGTTCATCATTTCAAATGTCACAACAGACAGAACTACTGTTACTCAAACCATTTACGTTTTGTTGAAAACCATTTTTCCGTCAAGATGCCAAGGGTCGCCACAGTGACGCGTTCCTCCGCTTTCAAGTTACTAATCAAGAAAATCCCAAATCCAGCTCGCTTTCCCTCCGGTGGACTTGGCAGTACCAGCACGCCCTCTACAGAAGCCGTCTCTGGGGGAAGAGGTGGTCGCAACGTCGTGATACAAAAGCAATAGGGCAAAGAAAATGATGTAATCCTTATTTTTAGAAACCAAATAATTGGCTTTTTTTTTTTTGGAGAGAAAAACGGCACTTTGCTGACTTATAATTTAGGTGGGTGGCATTTGAGTCATTCGCGCCCCTAGACTGTTGCAGTTACACCAGCTGCTCTGCACCTCTGATAGAATTCTCTTATCATCAGTTTGATCCGACGGTTGTGCAAAACGAGTACAATACGGGGCCCTCGATGGCAGCAGTGGACAGGTTTGTTGCCTACAAGCCAAAAAACTGTTATGTTCCATAAACCTTGCCTGTGCCCACCTCAGCACATCACTGGTACAAATGGACCATTAAGCTAATAGTGCCTAGCAGACAAAACACACATTCAGCTGCCATTACAGAACTCATAGGGAGCCAATTACGGCAAATCCCCCTTGAACAATGCAGAACAGTGCCTCATTCCAAGCAGCTTTGCAGAGGTAGACTGAAAAGACCCAACCACAATTAACGGGAGCAGCCGTTAAAATAACCTACATTCTGAAACCTGTCAAAACACAACCTTGTTGTTGTGTAAGATTTATGCATGTGGAGCAGATTGTACCTCTGGGGACAGTTTGAGAATCATCCCAGATGTGAGAACACCTGAGAGTCCCTCAGATGTCTCCTGGGATTTGATTTCTTTCTGACAGAAAGAAAGTGGGTTAAGTGTGACGTGTTTTTTCCTTTTATCGGTCAGTTTATTTATTGTAGGTTTGTAAGCCAACCGGGGCTTATTTATAGATCACATTGGCTCAAAAGCAGGTCCAGAATCTTTCCTCAACCTTCATGCGGAAAGCGTATAAATAGCACCAACTTGGGCACACGAACACAAGGAGCTGGTTAAAAGTCCTGTTTGTTTCACCGTTCCACCTCCATGAGAAGTCTGTCTCTCTTTGAATACTACGTCACTGTCTACGCTGAGGTCAGTACAGACGACATTGCACTAAATTACAAACAAATTGTCGCGTCATTCACTCGCCATTTGGCGAAAGTTGGCTACTTTGGCTTCCTGTTAAATCCTGCATGTCGCAGCATGCAGGATTCTGCGAGGCGTCATGAGCGACGGCGGCACTTTGATATATTTTGAACAACAAATGCATTTACTCATTTTGCATAATAAGCCTCGAGAGGTTTGATTTCGGCTTTTCGGTCCTTTTTTTTTATCCATTTCATTTGATTTTCTTTCAAATATATTAAAGATTATTTACTGCTGGACGTCTTACAAGTACAAATCCACCTGAAAGCTGGTGGTGACGAATTTTCTAGTTGTTTTTTTTCCAGGTCCATAATTTTCTCATGTAAGGGAGTCTTTTGAGTGAGGTAATGGGTTAAAAATCTGAATTTGAGGTTTCACTACTTTTGCTCTACACTGTGTTTGACGTGTACTGCAAAGCCCTAATCTCCTCAATCAAGCTTCTATGAATGCCTCTGCGTAAGCCATCGAGGGATCCCCAAATTGTACAAACCACAAGGCAGCCTGCACTCAGGTTTCCATCACAGTGGGAACCAAAGCACCTGTCGTATATATTTATATATATAAGTACCTTTTGACAATTTTGGGACCGTGTAACCAATAATCAGATGGGCTGCTCCAACGTCAAGTGCGCCACCGACCGACAGGTAATTTCCCTTTTCCCTCCCTGTATTCCTAGTGGTGGTGTCCCACCCGGCATTTTGCCGGATTGCCAGTCGGAGCTTGTCGACTCGCTCGACTCCAACGTCTGCTTTAAGCCTCGGGAACCGAACCGTCTCAGACTTTTAAATAACGTCACACACATATATATGATCAGGGTAAAAGCCTGAGTGATGGAATTCACAGGGTCCTGCTTAAAATGTAGTCGGTCTACAGCGGTGTGTCTGTCCCCTTGGGTCTGCATTAATCATATGTGACATTGATGAAGTTTTGTTCAAATATATATTTAACGTCGCACACTGGAGGCAATGTCAAGGTGCTGGTGCGGCCCCGGTGTAAAAACAAAAAAAGCGCATGTTTTCTTTCCATCTACATGCACAGAATACTGCCGTACCCCCCCCCCCCCCCCCCCCCACACACACACACACACACTGCTAAGAACAAGGTTTTCTTGAATGATTGACTCATTGATTTGTCGAAGTGTCCGCTCGCCGCATGGTGCCCCGCCAGCGTGGGCTTAAAAGACTCTAAACAACAGCAGCGGGACGACGCCCACAGACCTTTTTAATCTCAAAGGCTCTCGCAGACACCGAGTAACACTGACAATTGACGGAGCAACTCTGACTCCAAATCAGTCAGCTTATCTCAGCCTCACCGTGTCAATACAATCAGCCAATAAGTGCATGCTGAAGAGGGTGGTGCCGGCCTGGCTCTTTCCACAGAGCCACTGATAGTCGATTTCCCCCTGACTCAACAGAAGAGTCTCTAAATGAGACGACTTGATGGAAAGCCACGTGCAGAGCGATAACACATGGCGCGATGTGATACGGTGGAGTGCAATGTGTTCATAAAAAGAGAAAGAGGAATCCTTCAACAGACAGTCGCTTGTTGTGAAAGCACACACACACACACACACACACACACACACACACAGAGAGAGTTTTTATCTGGTTTTAGACACACTAGCCGCCTTGCTCTGGGGATGGCATCGGTCCATATGTCTGCTAAATTGGTTCAGACTGAAATATCTCGACGACTGTTGGATGGATGGCCATGAAGTTCGCCACATGTATTTATGGTTTCCAGGCAATGTAGGTCAAAATACTTTGGTATATGAGCAAATGAAAAATGGGTAGCTCAAGTTAAACCATCTGATTGGTTCACAGCCGTGATATAACGCCCACATACCATATCCCTCCCGCCAACACTATGCACAAATTCTCTTGTGAATGAGATTTTGAAGGGCTTTTATTTTGAAATGCTACATCAGAATGTCCTGGTTCTCTCTGAGTGACACCTTGAGGTGGTCTGCTATCAACCTGAAGTGAAATTAGTTTGTAACTATGCACCATTTCCTCTAAAATCAAATCTGAAATTAGACAAATTGTCTCATGAATGTGATTTGAAGATGCTTTTATTTTGAAATGCTACATCAGAATGTCCCGGTCCCGGATAATGACAACATTGAAGGAGTATCTTCTATGAAGGAGTGGATTAATTAATGTGCTCTAATTAGTAGATATTCCAAGAAATCAATTTGTTTGTTAATCCACATAATCATGAACCAGGAAGTATAAAGACTGCGAAGAATCAGGTTCTCGACGCCAGAGAGGTGTTGATTAAATACCTGCCAAATGTTTCCATCTGCCTCAGCTGTTCTGTGTGTTTTGAGCCAATTAGCAAATATTAGTACGCTATCATTCTAAACTACGACGACAAGCACGGTAACCATTAGCTGCTAAACATTAGCATAATAACATTGTCACCCTGACGGCGGTGAATAAATCACAGTGCTGCATAGGATGTTTTAATTTGGATAAACAAACATTGTTAACATTGTGAGCAGGTTAGCACGCCGGCAATAGCATTTTGGCTGAAAGTACCGCTGAGTCCACCACATCTGGGTTCATTAAACACCTCTTTTTTCTCATAGCGTTTCTTTCCATAAGCTTCGTTTTTTTTTTTTTTTTTAATAAAAGATATTTCTTTAATTAAAAAAAGGAGAGAGATTGCATCAAGAACAGCTTGTCAGCCGTTATCTCCGACGGAAACTTGTTGGATGATAGTCTAGCAGTCTTCAGTGAAGTTTGATCAGCTTTATTCCCTCTAGCGCCACCCTCAGGACAAAGGCTTACTCTATCAATCCTACTTACAGCTTTGAAATCAATAGTGTTTTTGTTATTTAGACGACTCGAGACAGAAAAATAGGCTTTATTCTTTTTTTTCCAGTTTCCTCAAACAGTAAAGCCTCTTTGAACCGCAAACATGAGTGAAGCTGAGGTACACGGGGATACTTTAGTCGTTTGCATAAAACATGACTCCTGCTTCAAATTTGTGCTCTCTGTAATAAATCAAATGCGTGTTGTTTGCCGTCCCACAGCTTGTAAATTGTGCATCTGTTTTATCGCCCCGCTGAGACTGCTGCAAATTTACAAGACGATGGGACTTGTGAGAGGAGGACTATCTGCCTCTGTAGGGTCTGTTCCCTATCGGTCCCTCAGGAAGCCATTACCGTGAACTAGCTCTGTTTATAGGGAGAGCGCCTGGATGTGAAGGTAGCTGAGCTTAGGACCGCGCTGAAATATTGTTTGCCTGGTCTCCCAAGATAAAGACGAGAGTTTTTCAAAAATCCACCCCTCTGAGGAGCACCTTGCTCTACGTCGGCTGCCTGCGTAACTGCCACACATGCCTGCAAGGTGTCGTGAGGATAAGTCACACACACACACACACACACACACACACACACACACACACACACACACAGAGGGATTCAATAATAGCCTCAATTAGCTCCGAAGAAGGACGTTGTTTATCATGTTTACATCTGTATCGCTTCAGCTTCTGTGAATAACAATGAAAGTGACATAGAGGTCCAGCTGTGCTGTTGCACAACATCTGCTTCCAGCCTGACTAGCTGCTCTCATCAGCTGGTGGAGCTCTTGCAATCCTCTTCTTCTTCTTCTTCTTCTTCTTCTTCTTCTTCTGGTCTTTTGTCACAGACTTTATTATTTATTGTTTTGACAAATAAGTATTTAACATAACCGATGCAAATGAATTTAAAGCTATAATCTGGTACGGTGCATCAAATGGAGGCTTGTGTGTTTTAAACCCTACATGGTCCCTTTTAAATAAAATATAAATACATTTTGAGGGGAATATATTTGCTTCCGGATTACGTTTGTAATCCGCCAATATTGTTTCTAATCGGGCCGTTTTCATACAGCATCCGTAACTAAACCTACGGATATCAATGCACTGTAATTTGTAGATAAATCACGAAATCAATTTGCATAATTTAATCCGCCTAATCGTGAACAAGGAAGCAGTAAAGACCGCCGAAACCCTCACCGGGGCAGGAAGCCTACGTCTGTAGATGTTTGAACGACAATCACAGCTGTTTCCTGTGAAGACAGAACTTTATTTTGGAAAAAAAAACAACTGTATTCAGCGGAAATTGGTGCTGGACTTTTGCAGGAAAAAAAACGAAAAATGAGGAGTAACTTTTTTGGTAAAATGTGATATGAACCGTCCTATGAGGACACGTTGTTTTAATCCATGTGTCCTGTGTGAAACCAACCAATCAACCAAGTGTTATTTTAATCCACATCTGTGAGCTAAATAACCTAAGAAAACTTGTTTTAAGTCACGTCTGTAACTGAAAGGGCCAGTCTGTGGGATCTAACATTCATAACTCTGTTTTCATGAGTGTATCATAACCAGAAACAGAGAATTGTTGTGTTTTTGTCAGTCCATTACACAAAGCGCTCCATGCTTCTGAACAGTCTGCCCCCCCCCCCATGTGCTACACATTCGATACACAAACCAAGTGAAGCAGCGTCGATGCGATGGAGTAAACCGGAGTCGTGCACAGCCTCATTATCCATTTGCACTCATTATCAATTTGTACTGAATGTGTATAGTTTGGAACCTGCCATTCTTCTGCTGTAATTTCCTCATTGAGATCCGAACGGCAAGCAAGCCTCTGATCCTCCGAAGGCTCCTTTTGTAGCTTCGGCTACAATAATTTTGGTGAATTCTGGGAGCTTTGGCCGGCTGCCTCTTCTCTAATGTGCTTTGAGATTTGGCAGATCGTCAAGAGTTTTTGTGTTATGAGGTTTCTAATTTGGAGATATTTGGAGAAAAGTGCTTTGGATCTCTTCCAAACGTTTCTTTTAAATCCCCGAATCTATCAATACTGTATGAATCCACCGCAACACAGCCTCCCACAGCACCGAACCAGTACTGCCCCTACAGCGCTACCGCCCACACCCCGAAGCACACAGGTCGCTGGTGTGAAGCCGTTTACACACAGATTGGTGAAAATTAGGGTATAGGCTTTCATTTTGAAACGGCCCCCGACCACATGAAAGAAACTATAAGAAGCGAGGCAACAACCGGGACTCAATTTAACCGTTCAAACTGTAGCTGTGGTGAAATATTTCACTTTTTTTAAACATAGAAAGTTACAACAGGGAACAAACTAAGCGAGCGCTAAACTTACAATTAAGCTTTTGGAATAAACACACTACTTTTCAAAACCATACCTAAAATTTAGATTCCACCTTAACGCTCTCACATGCCAGAACGAGTCCTTGCATCTCCCTCTGAGTGAAGCACTCGACGCGCTGTTAGCGCCGCCGCCTCACAGCAGGAAGGTCCCGGGGTTCGAGAAACAAATGAGGGAGAATGTGCGCCGCCGAGTAAACATCCCATTATCAAAGCAAAATGTTTGTTTTTTTTATAAAAAATTGGAAAGTCTTTCTGTAGGTGTCTCACCGTCATCTGCAATTCATATGAATGCGTTGCAGCTGTGAGCTTCTACATTTCCCTAATGCACTGTGGGGCGTAGACAGAAGCCGCCAAACAGCAGACTCAAACAGGAGTTTTGTGATGTTCTCGTTTTTGTCTCGTTCTTATGACCAGAGGTAGGGTGAGGGTCTGAACGTAGCCGGACCGGCTCCCTGTTCAACACAACGGTCCGCTACGACGTCTTGGTCTCCCGTCCGCCTCCTGCTCCATTATTTTCACGGACGAGACCCAGAGATTCTCCCTGGCCCGGGGGCCGTGACTCACTCCCAACCCGGAGAGCACAATCCACCTTGGAGGTACTGACGCATTACACGCCTCAAAACCAAGACGAGTTGTCATTTCTGGCTGTAGCATATTGTGCGATTGGCTTTCTCATTTTCCACTTCTCACTAACCCGTAACCCACGGCTTCCTGGAACCTGAAACCTGCTTCTAGCTCGTTGTTTTTAGATGAATTACATTGAAGACGTGTCACAGTACGGCGGCACCAGATCAACCTTTTCACGCACTCCTTGTAGTTTGAGCGTGCAACGGAAAAAGTGGTGCTGATATAGATTTTTTTATTATTTTTTTTTTTACGTTTACATGTGCTGACTTTTAAATGTCAGCATAGTTAAAATTAATAGAAGAGCCGGCAGTGGACGGTCGTCAGAATGGACCAAAAAGAGAGAGTACCTGCATCCGATCAGCCTCCCTCCCCGCTGATTGGCTCCCCGGAGACATCTGCGTCCCTCGGGACACACTGCTGCCAGTCCTCACCCCTCTCTCTCTCTCTGTCGCTCTCTCTGTCTCTCTCTCTCTCTCTCTCTCTCGCTCTCTCTCTCTCGCTCTGCTCCATGGCTTAAAAAAAACCATCCTATTGCTTGATTTTCTCCTGAATTGGAAGACGAGGAAGCGGCGAAATAAAACGGTCTACCACTTCAAATGTTATTGGAAACACCAATGACAAAACCGTAACATTCCAGTAAAATATCACCTTGTCCTGCAGTGTCGTATGAGGTGTTTGCGGTGTTTTTTTTCGGACCAGCTGTTGGATTAGAACCATCTCATTAGCAGTGCTGAGATTTGGGGTCAGGAACTCGTCTCCCAGCGGGTGAGGGAGGGAGGGCGGGGGGGGAGAGTACGGTGGAAGCAAAAGCAGCGACGCCGTGACGATGGCTACACCTTCAGTTAAAGGTTGTGAGGTTCCTGCAGTGAAGAAAGCCTGATATATCTGTCAGCCCTGTTGCTACACCAGCAATTTGACGTTGGTGTGTGTGTGTACCGAGGCTCTCGCTGTAGCTGGGATAAACCCCCCCCCAGGCTCCTGAAACGGGATAAACAGCACGGGTTGTAAACTCACTCTGCAACAAGAAACAAACACAACCGGTAGATCTATACTGTAATGATCACACTCCTTTTGATGTGATGAGCTATTGTTATCAAAGAAACACTCGCAGAACAGCGGCACCGAAAAACAGCTTTGTTGCTATTTTCTATCCCAGCGCTACCTGCCTGTTAACAATCCCTTCAGATGGCAGATGGCATTCACCGGCGTTGTGTGGGTAAAGACGCGTCGATCTGAAATAGAAGCGGAGCGGCGAAAGGTCTCGGCGAGGGCTTGTTCATTATTAGAAACTCAATCTGCTGCTTTCAAGTGGAGCGTCGGCAGCGTGTGAAAAGGCTGTCAGACGTGACAACTATTCAGATCGCAGTTTGTTCTTGAGAGCGGTCTTAAAATAAGTCTCTTACAGCGCAGAAACATCTGTATAATGATGAACCTCATCGTTGAATTAAGTTCATAACGAAAGCTGCTAAGCTATAGCTGCTAGCTAGCGTTTGTTTGCATTCGGTTGTGTGACTTAAAAGGAATGAAAACAACAGTAAAAACCATATTAGCTCATTGAAAAAGACTGACATTAATATCACTCGACAAAAGTTGTACTAGTTCATACAACAAGATTGAATGTTGTGTTGGTCTAAACTATTGGACCATACCTACACGTCTATATGGTGTTAAAGTAACATAATAAAGACAAACTGATGGTACTTGATCTGGTTAGATGGAAATTAAAATACGTTCATCCAACGATTCATTTTTTTAGTAGTGTACAAAAGTCGCCAGATTTAGAAAGAAGATCTTCAACACTGACGGCCGTCTCTCCAAAGCCACTCCCCCAAAATGATCAGTCAACCAACATGGCGGTTGTTATTACTAATAGTTAACCTCACTAGTTGGATGCACCTCTGCGGGAAAGCGAACGCCAAACAAGCGGCTAGTAGTTATTAAGATCAATTGCTAATTATCGGAAAGCAAAAATAATTTGTGAAATGATGATAAAAAAAAAATCATTGAGAAATGATCAAAATCTTAATTTAAATCCTATAAAAGTGTGTATGTGTGTAAATTAAAAAGCACATCTTTCCCAGACTCTTTGTGGAACCTGCTGAAGTGGGTTCTTAAGGAGGCGTTTCTTCGGGTGAAGATGACGAAGAGGAAGGTGAACACGAAGGCGTCGTTCAAGAAGCGACCTCGCAGAGCGATCTGTGCTAACGACGCTAATGAAGCCCTCAGCCTCCTCCCTCAGCCCCGCTAATCACATCGTCGCTAAATATTTTCTCCCTTTTCTTCCTCTTTTTTTCCAGACAATAACGTTGATAGATGTGAAGGTCGTTTATCACGGCGGCGACCGCCTAATGCTATCAGCTGCTTGGCAGCAGGTTTTAATCATCCTCTTATGGATAAAGCTGGTGGTACATTATCCAATACTGCACATCTTGCAGAGTGGGAAATGTTATTAAAAAAAGTTGCAAAGCTGGTAGATTGTGAGGCTTGCTAACTGCAGAGCCGGGCTCTCGGTTTCAATCTCCGAGCGCCGCATATATAAGACTACAATGAGAGCGGTGTATCATCAGAGCTGGAACTCCAATAACCTCGACAAAAAAAAAAAAAAAAAAAAAAGCCCGGCCACCGAAGCTCATGTATCATATCATATTGCACACCCTACCTGAGCTTATAGCACTAAAAGTTGAATTACCTGAGCACAGGATGTAATAGCGTTTTTTTTTTTTAGCAAGAAACAGCAATCCTGCTACGCATTCTGCTGAAACACTGCTGTGTTTGCTTTGGAAGTGAAGGTGGTTTTTCTTCTTCTCTGAAATATATATATATATATATATATATATATATATATATATATATATATATATATTGAAGCCAGAATGCTTTATTCCATGTCTTATAATTGGCTCATATAAAAAGAAAAATCGCATATCCCTCGCGTCTCATACACTAAACAACACGCGAAGGCCAATCCCAGCGGTTACCTTCTAGTGCGTTTCGACAACGGCTTGGCATCGTTCTGTTGTCGTAGGCAGTCGGCGTTACGCTTGTGTTTATTCAAATGAGTAGAACCTGTTCCAGCTGTCACAACGCTGCAACCTAAAGAGTAATCAGGAGAAGTGTCGCCTCTTCTGAGCTCTACACCAACGGGAACAAAACAAAGGATTTGAATATTTTAAGCGAGAAGAGAAACAGAAGTAAAAACTGTAGGAGAAAAAACCCCAAAAAAAACAACTTTTTTTGGGCACAAACACAGTCGCAACGCACCTGCACTCGCTTTTTTTTTTTGGGTAATTCCCTGGCTCTGAACACACCTGTCTGAGCGGTCGGTGTGGAGTGACACAGGTGTGACTTCGCCTCTCATTTTGCCGTTAAATTACTCGTGTGTTTTTTGTCCGTCATCGCCAACACAGAGGGCTTAAAAGTACGTGAGAAATGTACGTACATACATATCAATGTCGCCGTTTTCCTTGAGTTATACATCACCGGCATTACCTTATGTAGTTTTATCACATTCTTTGGTTTAATCGATGGTTTGCGTCCTTTGCGCCAACGGCCAATGTTTTAATAACATAACAGACTCTCCTATACATATACGTATATATAGATATATAAATTAAATTGTTTGGTGCATGATCAGTCCCCTTGCTGTAGTATTGAAAGACATATTTCAAAGATATTCAAAAAGGTATTGATAAAACATGTGCTTTACTGTTTGCAGTAACTGTCTGTGAACATCCGGTCCAAATTTGGAGACACATGTGACGAGGCAGACGCCGAGCCTACGTTTTTTCACAATTTTCGTTTTATTTTCGGACGATTCCAAACAAATTTTTTGCAGTAAAATATTTGGGTACAACTATTAATTTCATAAATGCAACACATTAGTTGTGGAAGAAAACCACGGCTGTGCTTTGTTCTACCTCGGGTAGCGAGTATCTACACTTTAAGTTCCTCGACATCTACAACAAAACACTTTGTGGTTCAGTGCCTTGCTCAAGGACACTTCAGCATGTGGACCATGAGGATGTTTTTTTTTATTTATTTTTTTTTTTTTATTATAGTGGCTACATTTTCACAATCATTTGGATATTTAAGTAAGGTGCATTGTGTAGTAAACAAGGAGTGATTTCGGACACAGCCCAAAGGGGGCTTTAAATCTTCAGCCGCGGCCCCAAATGCTTCCAACGGCGGCGCCTAATTTAAAGCCCTCTGAATAAGAAAGGAGCCATAAATTTGGTGGAAGTTAATGTATTCCTGCCCAGTAACTAATGATGAATGTAAATTTGGATTGCATGGACTTAGTAGTCGAGGTCAGAACGCTGCTGTGGCCACATCTTACACATTGCACCTTTTTATTGTGGAAAGGTTGTGTTTTTTTGGTTAGTTGTTAATGAAATAAATATGAATTTCAATGCTTGACCAAGACTGCGGTTTCCTCTCCTGAGGAAACATTGCTTGGTTGAATGGTTTCAAGCCTGTTTGCACCCAAATATTAGGTCTTTTTTAAACTTGATGAAACACCTGGACACTGACAGGTTTTTTGGATATGCACACGTATCGCAACGCCGACCTTTTCAACAAGATGGCTGAAGGAATAAAAGGCGGAGGCTGTGTTCAGACGCTTCCACCGGTAGCGTCAGTCAGAGTACGCACAGCTGCATGTAACCAGTGGAATATTCATTTTTTTAATGACGGGTGATGTTGGTCAGAGATGTTGGACCTGTAACCACACACAAAGTGATGTCACGGTGTCGCAGCGAGGCGAAAAAGTTGGCAAAGGAAGAAGTTTCAGGGCGTGTTTAATGATTCTTTAACTTCAACCGAGTGCCAAGACAAATCCATATCAAAATGTAATCTGCTTTAGTTGCTATAGGCGGATATTGTAGGAAAAAAAATAAAAAATTAAACGGCGTCGGAACAATTTTGCAAATTTTCAACATTTTCTGACCTCCCAGATAGGTTCTAGGTGTCGCAGATTGCCGTCTCTCAGCGCTATCTGGATTTTAATTAATTTGGGGACCCTCATTTGTCATTTATTCATATTGATTACCGTGTGCCAGACTCTTGAATGATAGTTGGGATTAATATTTGCATGTGTCCTCGGGCTTAGTGTTAAATCTGGGAACTCAGCCTCCCCGAATGAGACACTAAGCGCCCTCAAAGGCACCATTTGTGAGAGTTTTTCAATTGGATCCTGCACAGTAATTGGCAACCACTCGTCCTTACCACATTAATTATTCTACAATGTATTTTCAATAGAACTTATGTGCCGTTATGGCGCACCTCTCGCGCACATATTATCGATCACGTGGTCCAGGGTTTCAGTAGTCCCCCCCCCCCTAAAAAAAACACACTGTAATTCTCAGCGGCGATGGGCCAAATCCATCACTTGTCGATTTCGCTGTAACCGAGGCTGGATTGTTTCATTCTGCAGCACTATGGGGAGACATTACATAGGAGAGGGAGAACGCAGTTATTCTTCCATCAATTACTTTTAACATTTCGCTGTTGAAACAAGTTTTTAAACAGTCACAAGCTCTTCATCCACTAAAAGTACCCTACTAGTAAACAGATCCAAACTGTGTGAAGTCTGGAGAGAGAGAGAGAGAAAAAAAAAAAATAGCCTCGGAAATAAATCACCGGCTTTGCATGCCAGACAAATATGACGAGTAGAGTCCCGCTGCAAGCATCAATCTCAGGTTGCTGAAGATTGAGATGAGACGGTGGAATTTTAAGCGGTAACCGGACGGAATAATCACACATTTTGAGATTGCTGCTTGCCATCTGTAATAACGCTTAAAGCTTTAGGAGGCAAATTTGCATGTCGCCAGGCTTGAAATAGCAGAAAAAGTTGCTCCGGCGCTCGGGGAACATTTTGGTCGAGAGCCAGATATTTAAGTCGCCGTCTTTTCATTTGCTGTGAAAACTCATGGACACTAGAACCTTGAATGGTGGTTGGCTGAACCTTTATGACTTTTGTTTTTTACCAAGAACTCCATAGTCTGTATTTAAGAAGCGGGACGTAGTCGTCGTGACGTCACCCGCTGGTTTGTGGACTGCCGCTTTGAAGCCTTGAGTTTGGCGATTTCGTGTTATTTTTTCCGCAACCGGTGAACAGGAAGTGACCATATCTGGACGGAGGAGGAGTGACGTAGAAACGCCGTATACGTCTCTGGTAGAGACCTGTCAATCACAGTGTAGCCCCGCCCCCTAAAGCATCCCCTGCTTCATGGTCTGTTTGACTCTAAATGGAGCATAATGTACTAAATGAACATCACGCTGTATGTCTAACAAACACAGGGTTTTTAACCAGTAGACCACTGTTCGGTTCCCACACATTGTCATGTCACGCAACTCTACATAACTCAGTCACATGATGTTGCTACTGTCGCTTAAGTTGTCGCTCATGATGTTGCTAAGTTGCTTTTCACTATTGAATGCCCTAAAACCAAATCAAATGTTCCCTCAATGCATTGTTGTTGTTGTTGTTGTTTGAAGAAATATCATCGGTAGGGCAAAGGGAAAAGTCAAATAAGGTTAAAAGGTGAAACATATATAAAACGTCATAAAGCAGTAACTCATTTAACAGAACGCCTCTGGTAATCATTTCCTTTTGTGTTGCTGCTTTGTGCAGCCGCCATTGATGGTCAGCTGTGATTGTTGCCATTCATCATTTTCTACCTGCTTGAGAACCTGAGCCACATTCATCACTTCCCACCTGCCTGTGCAGAGCTGGGCTGCAGAATCACAGAGCCTGAGTGGGAAACAGAAAATCACGGTGATTGAACGTCAAGGGAAGCAGATGTCAAACTGGTGTTGGCCCGGCATGACACACACACACAGGGCCCTCGCTTTCCCCCTGTCACTTTAAACTGGTAAGTGACCTTCGAAATAGAAACTCTGCGCCATTACTGCTGCGCTGTCACAGCCTGATGGTGAATGCTGACGGATGAGCAGTGAGGTACTGAGGCCTTCAGAAAGCACTCAGATCATTAAGGTGCGACCACTGGCAGCGCTATTGTGATGCTGTCTCAAGTGACCATAAACGCCTTGATGAATTTGTTGCACATAAAAAGCATGGCGACGGGGATACAAACAAAAGCAACTGACGCCTCGAACACGGACTGGCCAATCATAGCGTAGCAGCTGGGGGGCGGGGCTTAACAAAGGGTCAATTGAGTAAAATGTTAAGCGTTCTGAAACAATTACTGTTGTATAATCACCTATTATAATAATAATGACAAAGTAGAAACAGGTGACAAATAAAAACAGACAGGTGTAATAAAATATACAGACATTAACAAATACAAAACAGCCGTTGTGATTTAAATATGATACAGTTTTTAGTCGTTTTTGTTAGTGGGAGTATTGTACATGTTTGGGTGCATGTAGGAAAGTGTTTTCATTCATATTCTTATATGTCTACAACCCAGTCGCCAGAGAAAAAATGTTGGTTGGTCCATTTCTGCAACCCACAGGATATGTTTCACATTAGCCTCGTGGTGAACGTTGTGAATCGTTTGGTTTGGTTTTGGCAACAAAACTACATGTTTAAGGTTAGAAGAAAGATACTTTGTATAGAAATAATAACGTAACAATGTAACAGCGCAACGTGACAACGTAACCTGACAACGTAACAGCGCAACTTGACAACGTAATGTAACAGCGCAATGTAACAGCGTAACGTAACAGCGCAACATAACAGCGTAATGTGACAGCGTAATGTAACAGCGTAACGTAACAGTGTAACATAACAGCGTAATGTAATAGCGCAACGTAACAGCATAACGTAACAGCGTAACGTAACAGCGCAACGTAACAGTGCAACGTAACAGCGTAACGTAACAGCATAACGTAACAGCATAGCGTAACAGCGTAATGTAACAGCGCAATGTAACAGCGTAACGTAACAGCGCAACATAACAGCGTAATGTGACAGCGTAATGTAACAGCGTAATGTAACAGCGTAACGTAACAGTGTAACATAACAGCGTAATGTAACAGCGCAACGTAACAGCATAACGTAACAGCGTAACGTAACAGCGTAACGTGACAGCGTAACGTAACAGCGCAACGTAACAGTGTAACGTAACAGTGTAACGTAACAGCATAACGTAACAGCGTAACAGCGTAACGCAACAGCGCAACGTAACAGCGCAACGTAACAGCGCAACGTAACAGCGCAACGTAACAGCGCAACGTAACAACATCGCAGCGTAATAGCGCAACTTGACAACGTAACCCGATAACGTAACAGCGCAACTAGAAAAAAAACAATCGCTCTTAGATGACTTTCTTAATTATGAAACGTTTTTACAAGCGTCACAATGTTACCTAAAAGTCAGAGCTGATATACTGATATACTACGTCACTTGCTCTGACAGAATGGAAAAACACGTCGACATAACTTCCTGAGGACTGGGCTGAAGCCTCACTGTGATCAGAGGAACAGTGGCGAAAGTGAAAGTGCATACAAACCTGCACATCCACGCTTATATTAATACTGCTGATGAAAACTTGTGTTTTGCAGGAGGCAACCGTAGATGGCTTTATATCTGCTACTATTTAGTTTTCCTATCTTTTTCTCAGGGGTGTAATTGCTGTGGGCCGAACCTCAGACCTTCAGGAGGGAGCTGGTCCACCACAGGTCATTCCCAGCTGCCCCCCAGACCCTCTGGGAGGGAGCCTGTCCATTATGAGTGAGTTATTGTTGTTGTTTTCTTTTGTTTCTTGGTTTTCTGGTGATAATGAAATATAATAACAGCAAAATGAAATATAGCAACTCTATTCTTTTGACAAGATTTCTAGTGGGAAACGTAAGACCGTCAAGGCGACGTGGTTCAACAGCTAACTCTCCAAACCCAGGATCAAAGATATCAGATGAGATCAAAGATATTCTCTGTGACAGATTTGTTTCATCTGAGGATTGTTTCAAGCAGGTACAGCGGACTAGAGGGGCAGCTGGTTTTTGAAGATCCCCAGTAAAGTCATGCCTGATTCAAAACAAAGTAAAGCCAACAGAAAACACAACAAACTGCAAAACATTGAAAAGCTATATCTTACAACAAAAAGCATGGTGTCCTTCCTGGATGAACCCAACGTTGTATAATTTACAAAGGGTATGTCTTGAAACGGCAGCTTCATTATGGAATTAAATGCCAACGTCTCATAGTGTATGAAACCATCCCTGTGTTCTGGAAATGATGTATGTTTGTTTTAACAAATACAATTTCTAAAACGTTACGTTTCAATGTAAAAACATCAGCAGTGGTACAGTAGCTAATCCTGCATAGCGCTGCTATGCTACGCTATATGCTACGCTACTGAAGGTATAGCGCATGGATATCAATGCTGCTTTTGCTTTTTAATGATTGTAACAGTGAATAAAGACTTATCCAGCTTTACAGGAACAGTGTTGGTCCTTAATGTTATTTTCTTCTGTCCCGATCGCCAGGTTGATGAGGTGGTTCATGTTTACTCTGTGATCTGTAGCGTTAGCTTCTATCTTTCTCTTTTTAACATGTTTTCACTGCTGAATTAGTTTGACATCCTGGATACATCCTTCAAACTCATATTTTAGACCCTTCTTTCTGCTTCTGTCTCAATTCACTTTTTAGTTTTTCCAAAAAAAATGAGATAATAGTTCTTTGGGGAGTGCAGTTAGTGACAGTATGGGCTCCATAGTAGCAGTGGGGGGCGGGGCTTAGTGAAGGGTCAAATTTATTTTGTAATTGGGGCCGTTTCACATTTCCCTCACAATATATTTGCTTTGTTGTATTTAGGGGTAACTTCAATAAAGTCAAATAAAATATATTTAAATAAACATATTTGTATGAAGATAAACCAACGAAGAAAATTGAAAAAAAACAACCTGTTTGAGTTGTGCTTTAACATGCTCCCTTTGTGTTATGCACATTACAGGCCTTGTCTAGTTAGCCAGAGATATATATATATATATTTTAAAATATACCTGGACTCTCTGAGACGCTGTAAAGCTCTGCTGTCACCGTCCAATTAAATCAAAGCAGATAAGTAGGATGTGTGACCCATGCAAATGAGAGGAAAAAGCAATTTTGCCAGATCCTTGACGTCCGTGATTTAAGCAAGGTGGTGACCACTGCCCTTCATCTAATTGTGTTTCACTCATGTATATAAATCAGAAGAGCTGTATTTTAATCCACGTTCCCATACTCTCGTCGAGACCATCGCCACATCGCAGTTATTCAATATCCCCCACAGTGATGACCTCTCTCCGCTGTTGTGTTATCGTGTCACTTGTAATGCGATATGGCTGCATGCCCTCCTGTCACTGATCTTCAGCCCGTCAGAATAATGATGATGATATACGGGTGTTTGTGCAGAAGGGGTCCTCTGAAACCTGTGAACTGTGCCGCTCAATCTCTGTCCATCTTGTTGTTATTTAACGGCACCTCAGAGAGATCGCACGGCCGTTAGACAGGGGGGGGGGGGTCGCTGCTGCGATCTGAACCGCAGCCGAGGACAGATTGGAAGATATTAGTTCTTTAGAGATGTGGGGAACCAAAAGGCTCCTTTTCGCAGCAGGCGCTTTGACTTCTCATAGCAGGAGAAGCACAATAATTAGCGGTTATAAAAAAACATCAGCGATGACTCTTGTTTTATACTCAAGTGTTCCTGTGAGCCACGGCAGTGATGCACCACAGCAGGACCTTGAACCGAAAGCAGCTAAATGGATTTCAGCCGTCTTTGAAAGGATTTGTTTTGATTGAAAGATGATTCATTTAATGGTGCAAGATGCAAGAGTACATAGATTTAACAAAAAAAGGGGAAATACAGATAGGTGAAGAGATGCACACAAATGTACTTGGAGAAAAAAGTGTCAATTATAAAGACGCTGATGAACATTATTTATATTGCAAGTCTCTAAAGAATGAAAAAATATTCCAAGGCAAAATTAAAGTGCATTTATTTTACATGGCAAAATGTATTTAATTGCGACTGACATAGGTCTTCATCAGGCTATGTATATATACATATATATATATACGTATATATATATATATATATATATATATATATATATATATATACATATATATATATGTATATATATATATATATATATATATATATATACGTATATATATATATATATATATATATATGTATATATATATATGTATATATATGTATATATATATATGTATGTATATATATATATGTATATGTATATATATATATGTATGTATATATATATATGTATATGTATATATATATACGTATATATATATATATATATATATATATATACATATATATATATTTAACATATTACTGATAATAAACCTAACCTATTGCGATGGCAATTAATGAAAACAAAACTATATAGTAATACTAATAATAATAATATTGATAATAATATAAACAATAATTATAATAATAAATAAAATAATATATTATCGTGATAAAAAATATGATAAAACATTAAATAAATGCATAAATAGAATACAAATATTAAATACATAGAAGCCATTAATTGTATTATTTACACCTGTGCTTTTCCTGTTGCGCTGTGAAGAAGGTCAGTTGGATATTCCGTCAATATCTGCAACAGTCTGGTACACATGCGATGACGAGCAGCAACAACGCGCTAATCAATCAATATCACTCAGTTCAAGGTGGCCATGGTTAAATAGTACATGATGTTGACACGCGCCGTGAGCCCTGGATGCCGATGTTGAAGGTGAAAAAACCCCTCCAGAGCCTCACATTACTGATCTGCATCCGACGACATACATCAACTCGAGGCAACTCGCTGCACTTCCTGTGCGCGCCGATACAACGCGCACCGACAAATACCAAACACGGAGCAGAATCCGTTAGCGACCGGGTGTGAAGGGCACATTATCGCCATTATATTCTGGTGTAACTGATGTTGACGCTGCTGTCAATCTCGTTATTACTACAGTCGACTAATACATCGAGGTGTTGATTCACTCATCAGTTCTGGTTAAATTCTACTTATTTTGTTTAAATATTGTACCACAGAACTGGTTCACTCAGTTGGTTTTCATTAATCCGTTAATTGAAAGAGTGTATTTGTGCGTTTGCTGTCACTGGAACGTACTTTTTTTTTTTTAATGTAATGTAATTTGTGATTAACATTCATATTCATAATTTAGAGGCTGATTTCATTACTGATTTCTCGGAGCTCAGAGTCACTTAATACCTCAGAATGTTGGCTGTCGACGAGGGTTAACGCAGCTGTCTGCTGGGGAGACAGTGAGCCGTAGGAACTGAGTAATGATGAAGGTAATATTATTATCGCAAAAAGGGTTAAAAAACGTTTGAAATTTGTATCATTTATCCACATATTTAGGTGTAGATTTCATTTACATGTTTAACCATTTCAGAAAACTCGTCTTGATGTGAGTGATGAAGTGGTGAAGTGTGATGGTGATATCTACTAGTTCATGTTGTGACCCTCTTCACCTGGAGATTCTTCTAAATGTCTGGACTTTAACTAAACGTCTCTTTAAAGGAGCTTTTCTATCGATGGAGTTTTTCTCACACTCTGATCCAGAAATCTCCACTTCAGTAGTTCTGACATCCACCAACCTTCACACCTTCATTCCTCTCTGTGTGCTGAAGCTTTCTACTGAGGGCTTTGTCCACACACCACTCACACACTCATTTATACTACATTTTATTAATAAAAACATGGCGAAATGTACAGTAATATAAAGAGATATCCAAAAGTATAAAAACAACATGAAACAAGAAATTGTTTAACCTGGCTTCATCCAATGTTCAGATTTCTGTTCAGGAAATGTATGCAGACTAGCACACATTTAATAATAAAAACCACCTCATTTACATATTTAAATACCCTTTACCCTTTTCATCTGGGGTGCCTCCCTTTAAACTGAAAACATAAAATGTCTCAAAGTGATTTGTTTTCTCTCAAGTAGAGTTTCAAGTCGTCTGTGATCCAGACGCTCTGTTTTTCTTCCCAGCTAAAAGTTGGTTGCCGTTTCCAAGATGACAAGATGACGCACTTGTGGCGCCCATTCCGACATATAATCGTTCTCGCGTCGTCCGTATCAAATGTGACGCCGACGCCTCGCTGAAGCCGGCCTTCAGTCTGTAAGTTGTCTTCGGTAATAACCTTGGGTCTTGAACACATCAAGCGTCCTCGACGGAGACGCTGGGCGACGAGCGGCCTTTGTACAACACAAGCAGACCGACGGTGCTTCTTTGCGCGCACATGAGGCTCCGACTCTCCAAAAGCCCTTTTTTTTTCCGTCTGAGCTTCGGGGCTTTGGAAACGGATTGACTGCTTGCTGCCGCTGACAGACTACATTCTCCCCCGCAGCAGCTGGGAGAGCGCAGAAGAAGTAATGTGACATCCTTCCTCTGGCTGCCAGAAGACGCCTGGAACTACAGAGAGCTTTTTTTTTTTTTCATCTGTTACCCTGCAACCAACAGCACCTCCCCGCAGCCCTTCCTGTCCCGGCTAATGCGTTTCTCTCATGTTCGTCCATCCTTTTGAACCGCAACTAATTGTTTTCTGCCTCTGCGGGACCGTCCTTGTTGTTTCACATTGGCGTGACGTTCCTTTGATTGCAGCACCAGCGCTATCCAGATTACACTCGTTAGTCGGTTGTTTTGAATCACGGGTCGAAACCGGTCGAAGCTGGATCTCTGTCCCTTTAAACAACGTGGCCTTTGAAACGATCAAACCGGCACAACCAACCCGCTTGTTAGTCCTGTTATTGCAACAGTTCAAGATCAATTCATTTTGAGACAAGCAGGTTTTCCAAACCCCAAAATCACTTAAACAATAAATGTTATGCATAAAAAACTATGTTTAAAACTCAAAATATGTTCATATAAAGACGAGAGTTGAAATACTTCATAATTACAATTCTAGTCTTCAGCACTGACAACAACAATGAGTTCAGTTGTGCTTTAAATTAACACACTCTCTCTCCAGACTGACATTTTAATATATGCAAGTTGATTTTTTAACATTAGTATTGTTGTTACCATGGCATGATGTATTTTTCAGCAGTGATAACTTCGTAGAGCTTCAAACCTCTCACTCTACGTTCCCCTCTAGCGTCTAGTTTTTGGACATGTCTGGGACGGTGTGTCTGGGACGGTGTGTCTGGGACGGCGTGTCTGGGATGGCGTGTCTGGGACGGTGTGTCTGGGACGGCGTGTCTGGGACGGGGACGGCGTGTCAGTTTCCCCTCGCTGCATGCATATAGCGTCTGTTCAGAATGAACTTCCAACGTATAGGTTCATTCAGATTTCAGGTTTACTTGCACCTCGAAGGTGCTTGGTTAGGCTTAGGAATCGATCGTGGTTTCTGTGTGAAATAAGTATGTTTGCAGCGTAAAGTAACGTTCGAGGAGTACGGACGTTTATTTGGTTTCACGCGGGACACGAGCGACCTCCCGGGTGAAAGCCCTGTGTTTGTTTGACCCGTCGTGACTCAACCGTGTTTTCATCATTAACATCCTAGTTCCAGTGTTTACCTCGCAAGACGGCGGAGGAAACGATTCCGGCTGTTTTAACTTCCCCGCGTGCAGTGAGCCTTCACACTTTGTGGATTTATGAGTCTTTGCCACACGTGAAGAAACACACCCACACAAACACACACCCACACAAACACACACACACACACACACACACACACACTCTGCGCTGGCAATTAATTCACCGCTGACATATGGAGACCGGAGTGTTATTACGTGTTATGTCCGTCAGCTACCGTATTTATCATCTTGTGAGTCACATAACTCCACATGACAACAAATCACAAATGCCGTAAATAAATCATTACTTGCGCTCCTCTGCCGACGACGACGGCGTACATTCCACAGATACATAGCCGAAAGTGTTAAGCTTCAATTTAAAACCCCATGTCACGCTGTTATTGCACATTTTAAATGTTATGTTTTGATAAGAGCTCAGGTAGTCTTTGAGGGCGGGAATAATGCATCGACGTCTCTGCTTTGTCAACTGTGAATCTATCGATGGGAAGGAGAGCAGGGAGGCTGTTATTGACCTCGTCCTCCACGGAGAGGAGGGAGGGTGGAGACTGGGGGTGACGGAGTTCTCGGCATATGCTCTCCAAAGAGATTTAAAAATACATAAAAAGGGTTTGTTGTCATTATACATACGAACTCCAGGACCAGTATAATAAACTGGTGTTGACAAAAGTAGCATTTTAGCATTTTTAGATAACAAGACCTGGAAGACCAGTGGCAGTAATTTACTGGTAGTTTTGATTGTTTTTTCGGCTTTATTTTTTATTTTTTTCCCATTTTTAACTATTTCTTCTTTTCCTTCTTCTTGTGTTTGTGTTTCATCCTCCAGGATGTGAGAATATGTAAATGTATTGCTCCTCAAGCTCCGTGCGTCTCCTCTTATGTATTTGTGTTGGGACTTCATTAATCCTGCGCTCCCATGTTGTTGCCAGGTTAATGTCAAAAACATTTCAGTCAATTGGTTAATTATTTTTAAATATAGGGTGGTGGTTTTTTTGTTGGTATTTTAGCTCCTTGCCAGGAAGCTCTGAGAGCTGCCAATTTGTATTCATCTCTCTTTTGTCCTGCTGTTTTTTTTGTTTGTGAGTTGGGGTTAGAACGGTAACTTTAATTTATTTTTACATTGGTTTTCTTTCAGGCAAAGTTTCAATAGCTTGTTATTTTGGCAACATTCTCTCCCTGAAGTTCAACTGGAGCTTCTGTATTTGCCAATAACTTCTTTTATGTAACTACTTTTTGAGTTATTTTCTTTCTTACTTTCTTCTGTCCTCAAACAGTAAAAACAAATCCTCTCATGAGCATCAAGGAGAAACCAAACAGGCACACATCACGTAAGTGAAAATTAAAAGAGAAGAGAGAAAGAAGCTCAAAAATAAAATAGGACACATATTTTACAGTGGTTTGTGTCCTTTAGATATTTCAAAAGACACTAAGTGATTCAGTATTTTACTTTGAAGGGCAAATAAACCAAACCAACATATTTGTTTCTATCCCTGTGTGGATAAATTAAAAGGCTGCAGCCTGCTCACCCGCACCATAATTATCATTCTTCTGTGTCTGAAAACAAAATCATTAGCGGGCCGCTGTAGACGCCTGTAGTCTTTGTAATAGGGCCGCTGATTACTTGTTTTGGTGTTAGCAAAGACATCAGCCTTGGAAGAATATTGGCATTAGCGCTGGGCAGCACCAGGCCTGATCAATTTTCTGTTAATGGCTTCTGTGCGCCTCCTTATTCTCCTCTTCTTCTTCTTCCTTCTTTATCCTCTCCGCTGTGTCTGCTGAGCCGGCTCTTCTGCATCACCCACGAACCTTTAAAGGTCACGTAAAAAGATGTTTGGCAAACAGCCCGCGGGACATTAACCACGACCGTTGTCTCTCTCTCTCTCTCTCTCTCTTTCTGTTGTTGAGAGGCTTGATCTGCTGAAGGAGGAGAACATCACCGGCAGTATTTTGCTGAGCGATCATCGATCAGAAACGGCGTTTGTCACGAGACGATGCGGCTTCCAAAGAAACCACGGCGCGAAAATATGAGCCTTTTTTTCTTATGAAAATACCTATCAGGGGAGTATCGTTCCTCATGCGCCGACTGCTTCTTCTCTTTGAGAAATGAAGACCTGTAGTTTTCACTCGCTCACACACACACACACACACACACACACACACACACACACACACACACAGAGAGTGAAGAAGTAGGTGTAATCTATGAGAGCAGTAGACCTCGTATTACTATTCATGGTGTCAAGAGTTTGATAACATCCCAGCTACACTTCAAGTACAACGTTAGAGTGTTTTTTTTTTTTTTTTTCCCATTAGCTTTTTTTTTTTTTTATCAGCTCCTTTAACCTGACTCACCATATCTTACAGGTGTAGCTGCTGCCTCCCCGGCCTTCTTTTCCGCAGTGCAATGTGTGGAGCGCCGCGGGGCCTCTGAAAGCAGATATCGTTGGTGATACATGAACAAGCGGCTCAGCTCTCGGCTCCCTGCAGCGTTTCTCCGCAGGGGGGGAAAAACAGATGAGGTTGACTCCGGGGTCACCGGCTCCTCCTGGGCAAGACGCTGATGATGACTCCCCCTCCTGTTTTGCCGCTCCGCTGCTCAACAATCGTGGCGCCAGAGCCCACTGTTACGCCTGCAGGACGGCAAGACGGGGGGAACTTCCGCAGACTGGTTTGGACAATGAACATGAATATAAACATGTAATACGTTCTATCGATAGACGAGACTCCCGTCTTTTCCGTCATTGTGGTCATTTCCCAATGAAAGTGATGATTGCTGTGAATGAAAATCCAGGTACAGGTGTGCAGAAAATGGGTGTTTAGCGGTCAAACCACTGCTGGTGTTTATTTTCCTTTTGGTCAACAGCGATTTTCTGCACCAGTGGGAGGATGAAGCTTAAATCCCCAGTGACAGTACTCCGCTGCCAACCGCCTTAACTTTTCCCCTCAACTCCAAACACCTTCGTTGTAAATCTTTCTAGGTGGGTTCAACTGCAAAATCTGAAGTTTCACTACTGCCTTAAAGTGTGTGAATTAGCTGAGCTTATGTATATATATGAGCAACATTTCCTCATATATATATATACGTGCGAATTTCCGACGGTTGCAAACGACACGAATGACCCAACGCAAATGGTGAATGGACTTGGACTTGTACAGCACCTTTCTAGTCCAACGGCCACTCAAAACGCTTTAACGTCATCACATGTCATCGTTCACACAACGATAGCAGGTGATCATCAGGACTCTAAATTAACCATTCATACACACCGCTGTTTATTTGTGCCCGAGGACACATTGACATGGACATGACAAGGCGCCGGGGATCTTACCGCCCGATCCTTCGGATTTGAAGGACAACCCTGCTCTACCACCAAGCCACGGTCGCCCCCACACGTCAGGTGAGTTGACATATTTCAACTTGAGCGACAAAAGCATGTGACGCTGATATACCAGCATCGAGACGATAGGCTGTCTCCGCTCACGTCCTGATGCTGTTGATTCAGAAATGTAGGGGAAAAAAACATTGGTACCTGTCTGTGGTCGCCCCAGAGCCAGAACCAAAGACTGTCTATAGTATAAACAATGCTGTATTTATGCCCACAGATGACGTCATTTTGAGTGTCGATGGAGCAGCTACAATGTTAGCGTAGCCTAGGCCTCATCGATCCAAACTCCATTGAAAGACTCAAGTTTTAATCTGATTTTCAACAAAGACCCATTTTTCGATTGTGTGCAGGAAACACAACTTGAATTCAAACTCTTTTTCCAAATCAACATCACGATGTAGTTATATCGGCATCATTTTTACCCGTTTATTGAAATTAAATCACAGCAAAACCGGTTTATTTTGGGATCGTGCAGCTGTAGTAAACAGTCAGTGAACACAGCTCGTTGAAATTCGCGGAGCGCCTCCAGATGATGTCATGTCATTTTTGGGTTTTCTGACGTAGTTAGGACTTCCACCACGTGTACACAGCAGCAATAGGGATTATTTCTGCCATGTTTGATCAAGCGTTGTTGGTATCTACCTGGAGCTAAGCCCCGCCTCCTCTCCTAACACTAAAAACGTATCACTGGATGAAAAGTCCCTTTAAGTTTGGTGTAAACACACCTTAAATACACAAGTTAAATACACGTATATATACATTTAAATCAACAACTGTTCAGTCACACTGACAAAGATCCGATTTGCTTTCCATGAACACTTTCTCGGTTAAAAGAGACATTTAACATGAACAACTAACAGCTGCTGCTGGAGCCACCTGAGCCGATATGAAGTCAACATGAGAGGCTGCTCCTTGTCACATTGTGGTTTCACTTCCAACCCCAAAAAAAAGGGAGGAGGTCCCTGGAGAGTTGTGACTCAAACAATGCATGCTGGGAAGTCTGCTCACATCACTTTAATGAGTCGAGTGAACAATCAGCGGTACGTTCATTTAACTCGCCGTTTCAAGTCAGAACAACTCAAGTGCTGCAGGTGGTTTGAAAAGAAGAGAAGTTTTAATTACCTTGAAATTGATCAAATTAAAATGTGTATAGGCTCACTTCATGTGAGAGGAGCAGCTTGAAACTGTCACGGTCATTATTTTACAAAATGTTTTTTTTTTTTTTCTTACTGTACTGATTGTTTTTGCATGTGCAAAATAAATTATATTCATTTAAGAAATGTGTTTATTACACTTAAGGCCTTTACAGGAGCGTTTTCTTGTAAATGAGTCATTATCTAATGCTAACTTTTTGTCAATTTAGGAGAAATCTTAAGACGCAATTAGACAAAGTAGGAAAATAAACACCTAAATGTGCATTTTGAATGTTTTCTTTACACTAGTTATGGTGTTGCTTGTAGAGAGTAAAAGTGAAGTAAGTCAAAGTACAGAAGAATTATCAGCAGCATGTACATATTCACAGTAAAAGTACTCACTCTGCAGTAGAATGTCCCCTGTGACTGATGAATTATGACATTATTAGATGATTATTACTGATTGATCAATGCACACTGTAAGTTGCATTTACTGTTGTTTTATATACAGTCTGGTGTGTCTCTTTCAGTCACTAGATCACAACTATTTGTTCAGTTTGTTATTGATTAAAAAGATGGATGATTTCAACTCAGATGTGGATGTTTTAATGTGGATGTTATAATTACAATGTCTTGATTACAGGAGAATTAAAAAAAATAAAAATTTAAATAAAAAAATAGCCAAAAATTTTAACAAAATTACCAATGTTTTTGGCTGCGCTGTCTCCCCTTAAAGGAGTAGATAGAACCCGATCAGAGGCAACTCATGTCGTCCGAACGCTGCATTCAGTCTCCGTTTTGTAGTTTAACACGTACAGCGTAAAAGGCTGCAGACAGACGCGTCTGCTTCGTTACACATGTTGTCTGTGAGCTTCTCACCAGACACAAGACATCGGCGGCTCATCAGCAGCACTGACGCCTCCCGACGTCCTCCTGGCCGTCAGCGTCCTGAGAACCGGCGGTCCTGTCAGCGGCGCGGCACCCGAGTGGACAGCAGGGGGACAAAACTGTCAAAACTTTTTCACCAACCTGACTGTTATTTCCGAAATTCCGAGGACGAAAATAGTCGATGACGGCTCGATGATGAGTGCAGAGGAAGAAAAATGGCATTTCCTGCACCCGGCGGAGCTCCATGCCAGAGCTTTTAAAAGCTTTTCTTACTTTCCCTGAAACCAAAAATACGCCTTCAGCGTAAATGTCAAACACAAAAAAAACAAATTCATCAGGTTGCCGGGACAGCTTGGAAATCAGGACTGTCACGGTGTTATCGCTTCATTTGGCCACCGGATTGTAAAAAGAAGAATTCTATTTGTAAAAGAAATCACAAATGTCTCTAAAAAAACAGATCAGGGAGGAAGAGGGAGAAAAGCTTAAAGCACAAGAATCTGAAAAAAAACGTTCTCTCCATTGAGACCCTCTATAATTTACGGGTGACGACCTCCCAGCATATGCGATAAAGTTATGAAGGTACAATTCAAATAGCTGTGGGCCGAGTTTATCATCCAAAGCAAAAGAGATGCATAAGAGGTACTTACAGGTACTTACAGCCATTTACATACGCCAGTTATAGAAGTTCAATCCATGTTCCTTCATCTACAGAGCTGAAAGCGATTCAAAGTGCAGACCAGCACAGCATATGTGAGCATTCGTTCCAGGAAGACAAAGGCTGTCAAATGAATGGCTGACGAAGGCATGGGAACTGAAACAAAAGAACAGCGTTTATGCGCTATTATTATAATCCCCGTGGCAGATTTGATGTGCTTTGTACTTTTTGTTATTATGAAGACTTCTTTATCAATCCTGGTTGTCTGGTAGCGGCATCTGGTAGTCCGTGAGCTCTGAAGAGACCTCTTTGATGAAGAGGCTGCGTCACAACATGTACAGACACCTTTATCTTACACGAGTTCCTCAACCAGCAGAGTAATGAGGGAAAGAAGCTTTAACGGGTTTATCTATCGTCCACAACGGGGCTCCTTTCCCTCCTTCAGCTACTAAATACTCTTAATAACCTAGACTGTATATAAGAAGAGTTGTCGTCACTGGTTTGTGGACTGATGTTTGGCACTATATACTTATAATCCAAAACATTTCAGAGGGAAATGTTGTACTTTTTACCCCAGAACATGTATTCTTATAACTGCTTTGAAGATTAAGATTTCTACCTTTAAGAAAACACACATGAAGATCTTATAAAATATGAATTACCTGTTATAGATTAACCTACCAAAGAAATATGTAAAATACAATAAATGTCCGTAGATTCAAACAAATCCGGGGAGCTTCAGTTCTATGGTGTGTGTGTGTGTGTGTGTGTGTGGAGGATTTGGAGGTTTAAGTGAGAATGCAGAGCTGAGGGACACAGAACCAGACAGGGTTGTGTCACCATGACATCCTTTCTTTTTTATCCAGCGCCCGAATCATCATATTTTGTTGAGTACAAGTTCCACAGTAAAATGGTCTGTTTACACAGAGGTGATGTGACATCTATTACCGCGGTCTTCTATTCAAGGATCCTCGTGCTTTTTTGCTTTTATTCCTCTGTGTCCTTGATTAACAATAGTGTATATTTATATGTGTGTGTGTGTGTGTGTGTGTGTGTGTGTGTGTTCTTAGAATATAAAATTCAATTAGACTCTCATCAGTGTTATTTTCGTAAATTTCACACATCCAGCTTGTTAAAAATGTGTGTTACTATTACCACTATTAGACAAACTAAGAACTTCCACTATAATTTGTGTATATAATGTAACATTGTAGTGGAACAGTGAGAATTACATACTATTATTTTGACACACTTTAAAGGAGAAGGTTTTCAAAAGTATTGAAAAAAACAGCTGAACATTTATATTTTACTGAAATAAATTGTAAATAAATTATTACCAGCGTTTTATTGTGGCGACTGGGTTAAGCCACCATATATATACATAGATATATATTGTTCCTTCTACAAACATGTTCTATGTTAAAGCTACTAGAAAGAACTTTTACATTGTGTTGATTTTGGCGGTCCCTGTGGACAAAAGTGGTAGTGTTTCTGAGCACCGGAGTCCCTTTTTTCTGAGGAGCTTTCAAAAGTGAACAAAAAAAAATTAAGAAAAATGACAGCTGGACATCTTTATTCTACTGACAGACATGTGTGACCTCCTGGCACGTTGGCCTCCCCTCTGTTTAACTCCACAATGCAAATGTGCCTGTTTTCTTTAAATGCACAGAGGTCTAGAAGCCGTTAATGTCACTGCTGAACTGAAATATCTTTACTTAAAATGCACGACCTTCATTTGGCAAAAGCCACCCTAATATTCAACATTACACGACTACAACGAGGGGCGAAATGTTCCCAAAGGCCTTCAGGTTAAGTTAACTTTCTGGAGTGTTGACATTTCGGCACTAATGTAATCTAAATGCGGCCTCAGAAAGAGCCGCCTGCAGTGGTGTCGGGCGCCGCTACGAGGGTAAAGGTTTCCGGTGGGTTTCGGTGAGGAATCATAGGAATAATAAATCTTCGTCTATAATGAAATGCTTCACCACTGCAATATAATTGCTCGAATGACGAGACAGATTCAGGAGCAGAGGGGTGATTTGACTCAAATAACCCTTTTACTGAAGCGAAGCTCGGTCTTGTAATTCAAAACGTAGCGTAGTGGACGGCCGGCAAGAGTTTTCTTATGTCAACAAATCCAGTGAAACAAAGGGGGAAACCATTCGTTCTTCAATCGTAGCGTAGCATTGTCCGGGTCAGACAAGGGTCCGCCAAATATCCGGCTCTGCTCCGTCGACTGTCACGCAATCATTTCAGAGTTTCTTCATTTTTAATTTGGTGGCTATAGTTTAACATTCGTGTGATAGTGATACTCGTTACCTAGAGAGCTTAGAAGGAGATATACCTCTAGCGTTAGCGCAGCTATGCTATGCTAGCTACTGAAGGTATAATCAAATGCATAATAAAGACTTTACAGGAACAGTGTTCCTTCGTTTCATCGTCTTCTGTCTCCGTCATCAGGCGATGTGGTGGTTCCTCTTTCGTGCTGTGATCTGTAGATTCTTCTATTTCCAAAAAATGAGATCATATTTATTAAGGGAGGGCAGTTAGTGACAGCGCATTAACGCACTTTTGAAATAGCCCCCACAAAAATATGATAATACCAGATTACTTGCGGTGTACAAAGTGTGGAAGTAAAATAAGAACTAAATATGAGCAGAGAGGGCGGCTGTGGCTCAGTGAGTAGAGCAGCATTTTTTTTTTTTTTTTGAGCCATAAGGTTGGAAGTTCAATCCCCGTCTCCTACTGTCAAGTTGCTCCCTGAGCGCTTCTTAAAACGCTGAGGATGGGTTTGAATGCAGAGGTCAAATTTAATGCATGCACCTGTCTGCATGTAATAAAAAAAAACTAGAAGATTTTAGTAAAGGTGGCAAAAAAAAAATAATATCACGCACCAATGCCAAAAAAAATATAACAGCTTAACAGCAAGGACCACAGATGGGTAGGCGAAGTGGCCCGGAGCTACGTATGCACAGTATTAAATCTTGGGAGTACGTGGATCTGGTTAATTGAAAATGTTGTATCCCATTATTGCACATTATGACCCATGTAATGAATTGTCATCCGAGTAGAGACAATAATCCGAGAGAGTGAGTTAAAGTCGACACTTTTACTTCTGTTAAGAGTGATTTTTTTTTTTGCTCATCCGTTTTAGGAATGTTTTTTTTTTTTTATTTGCACAATGCTACCGACAGTGTAAGCGGTGACGCTTCCCAGCCAACTGTATCATATAAAGAAGTATTACTGTAAGCCTCATTCAACACAGTGTCACCCTCATGTGACTCCTGCTGATGAGGAACATATTCAGTTTGAAGCAGACAAACCATGAGCCACTAGACAAAACCCTAGACGAAGGAAAAACCGTGGCAAATATTACAACCAACAAGGGAACGTCACGATTTATGATCAGACCGAGGACATAAATCTTTCCGTGTTTACCACCGCTGACTGTCTGGATGACTGAGCGGTACCTCCGACCGGTGTTTCAACCAACTGCACACATCTATGAACTGTACAACATCTTCCGAAAAGGCGCCTCCGATCCACTGACTCACTCTCTGACTCACCCAGACGAGAGGCTTCTGCCCCACGATGTCAGTGACGCTCAGCGGGCTCTCGATATGAGGATTTTTACTTTTTACGAGAACTGAACACACTTTGGAGTTCAGCGAGGAGCAGGTCTAAACCGTCTAACATCTATTAACCACTCAGTCCTAAATATTCCGTTCCCTATTTACGAAAACTGCGTAGGGAGGAAGACAGGGAGGACGGTTGGGTCAGACACAGGACTTTCACCCAGGAGACCGCAGTCTGTGTCACGTGTGAAACCAAACGTAACTTACTTATTTCAAGCCAAACCATAATACGTTGCAAATCCTAACCAAGTAGCTTCCTGCCTGAACCTAAACACATAATTGAGACGCCGTTTCAAAATGTCAAAAACTGTTAAAACACTAGATATATTCTTTTATTGATATGAAACGTATTTTTGGTTCAGAAATAACGTATAAGTATATATAAAAGTACATTTTGTTCTGGCGACTGGGTTAAACCACCACCTAGAGACACTTTCTTTTCATTTTACAATCATGATCTACCTTAAAGCTACTATTACATTTCATCCTGTGTTAGTTCTGTTGGTCCCTGTGGACTAAAGCTGTAGTGTCTCTGAGCACCAGAGTCCCTTTAGAAAACCTCTCATTCTACTGCAGCAGGATCTGACAGTCTGACCCTCTCAGTCCTGGTTCTGGTTCTCCCGTTGCCTCCCTTCCCCTCCAGCGGGTCCAGCAATATGTCCTGGGTCTCCAGCAGAGAGGAGAAGCTCTGCTCCTGGAGGAGGAGGAGGAGATGCTGCTGCCGGGAGCTGAGCTCTCCTCCTGCCTCCGAAGCTCCGACTGCAGGTCCAAAGCTGCGGGTGAAGCCGGATCCGGGTCTGTCCACGGTGGACCCGGTCTCTGCTGGAGGATCTGGGTCTGTCCACGGTGGACCCAGTCTCTGCTGGAGGATCTGGGTCTGTCCACGGTAGGCCGGTCTCTGTTGGACCACCAGAATCCAACGATAGCATTAAGCATAACAATGTAGAAATAAACAATGTTCTCTCTGATGGTCTCGTTTACTGATGGAGGTCTGATAGAGGATCAGGACCAAACTGAGACTGTTTCAGAACCATTTCTTTACAGAATCTTTAAGAAACGTTTTAGTCCCTGTATCCCACAGCCTCCTGATACTTTTCCCGCCAACCTTCACAAAATGTTAAGACATGTCATCAGACATCATTTACTGTCAAGTCTGAACCCTTTCTACTCGGTGAACTTGAACCCAAAGATAGGAACTGAGATGAACCAGCTTCCGCATTAACGACCCGCTCCGTCAGAAGACACTGAAAAGATGCTCTAAAGAATTATCTCCCAAGAAGAAGAATGCAGTTCTTCAAAAAAAAAAAAAAGAAAGAAAAATAGAAAAGCAAATTGCAAATTGATGGACAACTCTTCCGTGACAACGAGCTCACACCCTGCTGATCTAATCTACTGTTACAATAGATGCACCGCGATGTGCAGTTAAACAAATGCTCCCGACTCTGACACCGGGCCTTAGTTTCACCATTTGTCTTCACAGTGAGTCTGTATTTTACATGTCCCTCGCCCCTTTTCGTCTTGTCATTTTCGCTCCAGGCGTCCATATTTTTTATTTTTTTTGAACGCTGCTGCGTATGTGCTCCTGTCTCCTCTCTCTCAGCTCACCGGTGGATTTTTTTCACACACCCACGTGTCTATTTTCATCGCACAGCCGCTCTCTCTCTCTCTCTCTCTCTCTCGCTCTCTCTCTCTCCACACCCGGCATCAGATTGCATCAGAGATATATACGCAAGCCTCGCATACACACCACCCAAAGCACTTTAGTATCGAGCGCCTCGATAAACCTACCTCATCCAAACAGATGAACAAGTAAACATTTTTTTTAGAGAGGCACTTATTCTACGAGGGGATTTTTTTTTTCAACACACGCTCGATAACGAGGCACCTTCACCTAACGGGGTCCCTGCTGAGCCTCACAAACATTTCATGTTTAATTCCGTCTTGTTCGACAGAACTGCAGCAGAAAATGGATCTGGATAGTATTGCTCTTTATTGAATCGCAGGAAAAAACTATTATTTTATTGTTATTGTAGCGCAACCCTGCACCGTGTCGACGTGGAATGAGTTTCGACTATGATGGTGGGGGTTTTGGACTAGCCACCCAGATGGTTCATTCATTTTAAGTGAAATCATTGAAAGCAACAGATGACCTCAGACACTGTAAATTAAAAATTATAGGTGTTTACGGAACAAACTGTCCTGAGCACTCCATGAGTGGAACTGACCATCATGAGAACTACGTACCTTCATGCTGACGTGAATTATGCTAACAGGCGCCACTCGATTGCTACGTTCGCTAAAAGTTCTCTTAGCTTGTTTTAAAGTAATATAAGGAAAAAAAGAAACAACTTTGTTAGATGACACGATCATACAAGCAACAGTAGCCGTCATGAAAGCACCTGTTGCGATTTCAGTTTTCTGTGCTACTGGGTTAGCCTTTGTGCTATACTGGGTTAACCTTTGTTCTACTGGGTTAGCCTTTGAGCTATACTAGGTTAGCCTTTGTGCTGTACTGGGTTAGCCTTTGTGCTGCTGGGTTAGCCTTTATGCTATACTGGGTTAGCCTGCTGGGTTAGCCTTTTTGCTATACTGGGTTAGCTTTTGTGCTATACTGTGTTAGCCTTTGTGCTACTGGGTTAGCCTTTGTTCTACTGGGTTAGCCTTTGAGCTATACTAGGTTAGCCTTTGTGCTGTACTGGGTTAGCCTTTGTGCTGTACTGGGTTAGCCTTTGTGCTGCTGGGTTAGCCTTTATGCTATACTGGGTTAGCCTGCTGGGTTAGCCTTTTTGCTATACTGGGTTAGACTTTGTGCTATACTGGGTTAGCCTTTGTGCTATACTGGGTTAGCCTTTGTGCTACTGGGTTAGCTTTCACAACTGAATTCAGTAGGACAATAGCTTGTCTCTGCTAGTTTGTATTGAGTCAAGTGAGTCCAGTTGCACAAAATGCAAATGCTCACAAGTTTTTCGAAATAATTCAGATTTCAAGTATTCAAATATTCATTAAATCAACTTTATTATAATTTGTGCGCAGCGAATATAAACATTCCTTAAGGTCACTTTTAGTAGCAATGGGCTGACAGGCGAGGACGTCCTCCTTCCCCTTTAATCTTCAACACATTCGTCAAATAGCAAAGCAGCTGCAGTCCACCAAGGTGAAAACATCAGGAGTATTCAGACCGCAAAGTGTTTATGTTCCATCTCCACGAGAATCCCGTAAAGTCGTAAAACCCCTCTCAGACAGTGTGCTTGGTGTAGGGTGGCAAGCGGAGGCTGGCCTTGGACAGAAATAAGGTACTGTATAATAATATTATCTCACACCAGCTGTGCCAGTGGCACCTACCGCTATACTTTCACACCCATCTTCTAATTTTGATCTCTACCACACACCTGTAAAGCTTCATGACTGCATCCTGCACAGCTGTGACCGAGGAGTGAAATTCAGGGTAACAAATTGTCTGTGGCGGTGGAATAATTAAACGTGTCGTCGTACAAAGTTTTGTATGATATCTTACGAAAAGTTATGCATTTTCCAACAAAAGTCCACCAATGTGTCAATTTGTGGTCCTTGTATGCATACAGTCTTTTTCAAAGTAAACTTCCATCTTCACAGGAAACAACTTAGTTAGGTTTAGGCAACACAACTACAGTGCTTGGTTAGGTTTAGGGAAAGATTGTGGTTTGGGTTTAAATAAATACGAACGTGACAATAAATCTTGACTTTTGTTTCACATGCAGCAACACCAGCGGCCGTCCCACCCGTCCTACGTCACAGTCTTGCAGTCGTTATGCTTCCTGGATACGAGTTGCTTTTCGTGAGATATTCAAAAATTACAAGGCAGGTAGGTATACCTTCCAATGCTGCACGAAGACAAATCATTCCTTACATTAAAACATTTAAAATAATTCATGTTTAAATGGCAGACAAAAAAAATGTGTTGCTAGTAGAAATGTTCAGGTGAGGAAGTCTGGTTGTATAGAAGTCTAGTCTAAAGTGACTCTACTTCTCTCTAGTGTCCATCAGGGGGCTTCAGCACCCCCTACTGTCAGGGGGCTGCAACTGCAAGACAAGAAACGTAAATTAAACAAAACCATTGTAGCCTATATCTGTCGAGTATTGTCACCTTCATGTTCAAAGTGTCAATTAGCAACGTGCAGTTGTGGAAGCGTGAGACGATCATAGAGACTCAAGGACGAAGCCTCCAGTTCTGAAGTGTCTTAAAAGCTGCATTGTCTCTAGTGTCCACCAGGGGGCGACTCCTCTGGTTGTATAGAAGTCTAGTCTAAAATGACTCTACTTCTCTCTTGATTTATTCCCTCAGTAAACATTGTAAACATGAGTTTATGGTCTCAATCTCTAGTTTACAGTCTTCTTCAATACAGCATGATGTTCATTTAGTACATTATGCTCCATTTAGAGTCAAACACACCATAAAGCAGGGGATGATTTAGGGGCGGGGCTACACAGTGATTGACAGGTCTCTTCCAGAGACGTATACGGCGTCTCTACGTCATTCCTCCAAATTCCAAATATCATCACTTCTGTTCATTGGTTGCAAAAAAAGCCGATTCTCTGGTTTTCTCTGAGTGACACCTTTAGGTGGTCTGCTATTAACCTGAAGTAAAATCATTTTTGTATACCTGTCTGTCCACAGATGGACAGACAGGTATAAAAACACCGAGCAAAGTACTCAAAACCTCTTCTGTGGTAGTTTCTATTAGAGTAGGTGTCTCCAGGACCACATTTTGCCATCATGACACCCACACACAAGGCAAAAACAATATGTTGCAGCTGGTAATAATAGGATGAATAAAATATAATTTGACAGTGAACTGCCAAAGCAGAGGCACTTCTGCCTCATTCTTCATTAAGTGAACTGGACAAAGAAGAAAACCCACAAACCTGTTACCAAGTCAGACTGCCCTCAGCGGGCCTCATGCACTCTGTCGCCAAATCCTGACAGCCAGTCCTCCCACGAGTTCAGTCCCCGGGATAACAAGAGGTGTCTCGACTCCTTGGACTCTGCTCTCAGCCACACCACTGACGGGCTCCTACACAATCCGAGCTGACAGAAACATGAGGCGGTGTGGTGAGAGGAGAGGAGGGCGAACGTAATGTCATTTGCCTGGAGACTTGTCGGCTTCACACGGAATCTGCCTCAGTGTGGCAACAAGCTTCTTTTTTAAACACACGCCAGCTATGAAGATAGGGAAGCTGAAACGCAGCCTTTAAATTCTCTGTACAATGCATTGAAATATTGAGTCAATGCGCTATACTTGCTGTGCTCTTGTGAGCGTATGAGCTCTTTGATAGCAGAATTGATTTACCAAGAGCCTTGTGCGATTCTTTTTTTTTTTTTCACCGCATGCTGTATAGCTGACAGCTTTCAGGACACAGCGAAGGTCTCGCAGACTTCATCTGAGTGTATCTTGGTTCAGCTCCACAAAGCAGCAGCTCTGCAAATTAAATGCAACCTGCGACATGAAGGAACTGAAAGTAAATCACAACAATGAGGTGTTCAAGGAGATGCTGGCGTGTTTTTTTAAAAGGATTCAGTCGAAGACAGACTCAATTTTCAGGTTGGTTTGCTGCTCGCAAATTAAAGTGACAGGATTGTTGACCAGTGGTGGAGGTACTGTACTGAGTATTCAGTATTATAAAGTTATGCAACTTTTAACTGCACACATAGATGGATTACTGAACAGGCCTACGGGGGGGGGGGGGGGTGGCTCTGGCTTTCACCTACAAAATGTCACTCAAAGAGACACATACCAACAGCAACGAGACTCAAAATGACCACAAAGAAACATAAAATAACTACGAAGAGACACAAAATAACTACAAAGAGACATAAAATAACTACAAAGAGACATAAAACAACTACAAAGAGACATAAAATAATTACAAAGAGACATGAAATAACTACAAAGAGACACAAAATAACTACAAAGAGACATAAAATAACTACAAAGAGACATAAAATAATTACAAAGAGACATAAAATAGCTACAAAGAGACACAAAATAATTACAAAGAGACACAAAATAACCACAAAGAGAAATAAAATGACTACAAAGAGACATGAAATAACTACAAAGAGACATGAAATAACTACAAAGAGACATAAAATGACTACAAAGAGACACAAAATAAATACAAAGAGACATGAAATAACTACAAAGAGACACAAAATAACTACAAAGATACTCAAAATAGTCACAAAAAGATGCCAAACAGCAGCAAAGAGACTCACAACGACCATTAAAAAAGGACAAAACAACCAAATGACTACAAAGAGATACAACACAATTAACAAGACTCAAAACGACCACAAAGAGACTCTAAACGACTACAAAGAGAAACAAAACGACTACAAAAAAGGGGCGAAACAACCACATACAAAAATGTACCACAAAAGGAACAAAGCAATAGCCAAAGAAAGAAACACATGGAGATGTGTAACAAGAAGAAGAAGAGGCTTAACAACTATAAAGTCTGTGTCTGTGTTTGTGTCCAGGGGCCCGTTGTCTCATCACTTCTTCCACCACATCTTAGAGGCGAATACCGTACCTTCTACTGAACTACATTCACCTCACAGCTATAGTTACCTTCCCGATGTTTCATCCACTCCCCTGTCCAGTGAGAACCACGTCTCTCCAGATGTGCTGCTGTTGAACGTTTGTGACGAACTGACGGACGGAAGTCTTCCTTCTTGGATCAGCCGGAAAATGAATCGTCACAAAGCGCACAGGTTGCTCGGAGTTGCTCGAATCTTTTGCAGTTTGTTCTCGCCTCACCAGCTCCGTTGACTTCATGATTAATTACCCTGGAGCTCGTTGATCCCCGCGGGACTGACATAAATAACTAACGGCTCACTTACATTCAACCACAACTGTAGCGCTTTCAAGAAGTGCGTTAATTAAAATCACCAGGAGACCTGAAGAAATGTAGTCAACATAATCTGGATTTCATATTATAATTGAATGTATTTCATCTTAATTACGTTTTATTAAAAAGCTGTTTACACACCTTGTTTTCATTTTGAGTTTTCTCCACAGTCACGAAATAGTCCTAAAAATAGTGTTAATAATGAAAAGAAAAAGAAAAATGAATTTAACGCCATTTTTAAGTGGTGTTAGGGTGTGAACATAGCATGAGGTTATATGGCCTCATGCTATGTTCACACCTTCAGTTTTAACACAGGTTTTTGCGGTACCCTTGTGCAAATGAAACACGGCTTCTAAGCTCTTTTTTTTTTTTATTCAGAGGCAAACTTCTAATCCACTAACTGTACTTTCTCGTTTGCTCTCACGCTTCAATAACGACTGGAGTATTCTTCATTCCTCCTCCTCCTCATTTGGATAATAATTCACAGTTGGCTGTTCTCACAAAAAAAAAAAAAAAGAAAAGTTATCTCGCAGAAGAACTTGGGCTTTGAGGCGGGGAAAAAAAAAATAAAAAATCCCGATGAGCTTTCATCTACTGTAGTTAACATGCAAAAATAGAAGTGGAACATGAGGACGGGCGACTGACAAAGCCGTGAACAAATAAAAGCATCCAGTGCAGCCGGAGAGAAAACAGGAAGAGAGGGATTGATGTCTGTTTTTGGATCAGGCACTTCCTCTCTGTGACTCACTGCGAGCGCTTCAATTCCCACCAGATTTCCAACAGTTTCTATGATGTGGAGGATCTTATTATGTTCAGAATAATTTTTATTTTTTTTTTTTTTTTCCTCCAAGATAAAATATCGAAAGATACGCGAAAAAAAAAAAAAGAATTATGTTAATGTAGGGAAAGGATGCTGCGCACTGAGTCACAACTTGAAGCGCAGTTCGTCGAGCTTTTCCTCGCAAAACCCGTCCTCCCACTCATCCACCCGCACAGACGTGAACACCAGCAATACGTCAATATATATATATATATATATATATATATATATATATATATATATATATATATATAGCAACATTTAGGCCTATATTGGAACCAGTGCACACACCGGGAAAATGAATGAAAGCCCTCAGGACCCCGTAATGTGGGCTACAGGTAGATACCGGCAGGATGTCCATGTGCATTGCAGACTGTATTTCTCAGTGGTTCAAATGCTGCCTGGAAACAACGAGTTAAGTCACAGATAACAAGACGTACAGGGACTTTATGTGTGTTCCCCACTTCCCCTTTTGATGTTAACGCCAATCAAATGGGGCTGTGGAATACAAATAGAGTTCTTTCTTTTTAAAAGAAGCACCATGAACCGTTGTTGAGATGCAAATACGCCTTTAAACGAGCAACATATAAAGGCGTAGTCGTTTTGTGTCTCTTTGTAGTCGTTTTGTGTCTCTTTGTGGTTGTTTTGAGTCTCGTAATTGTCTCTTTGTAGTCATCTGGTTGTTTTGTCCTTTTTTAATGGTCGTTGTGAGTCTCTTTGCTGCTGTTCGGCATCTCTTTGTGACTATTTTGAGTATCTTTGTAGTTATTTTTTTTCTTTTTGTGGTTATTTTATTTCTCTTTGTAGTCATTGTGTGTCTCTTAGTCATTCGTTGTTTCTTTGTGTCTTTGTGTAGTAATTTCATGCCTCTTTGAGTATATTTTGTGTCTCTTTGTAGTTATTTTGATGTAATGCGTAAAAAAAAAGAAGAAAGAATCGAAACTACGGGACGATCAAAAGATCTCAAGGACACTTCTGTGTTTTCAATGAGGTCACATCTGTAATAGGCTAATGTAGCTCTCACCTTCACAGTTTATAGGAGCAGCCTTGAGGGAAACGGGCATAGCCGGAGCCGGGGCGAGCTGTTGGGGCTTCGGGGAGGCCTGTGTGGGCCGCCGGTAGAAAGGGTGCCCTTCATTCCTAGACAGCGTGCCCTTTTTAAAATACAATCATAGATAGAGAGTGAGTGGCAGCCTCAGCGGTCCTCCGTCCCCACAGAGCGCTGCAGGAATCAGTCCTACGGATCAGGAGTGAGTCGGCAAGTTTTTTTTTGCTCTTCCGGGTTCCTTCTTCTCAAAGTCAATGTGGTTTTCGTTTACAGCTACAAAATTAAAAGAAAGAACGAGATACTTATGCAGACTCACACACACACACACACAATAGGCTACAACACTTCAGGACACGAGTTGTTGTGTCGTTGGTATGAGTGGAGTTTGTAGAGAAAACCAAATGACCTACGTTGTATTAAAGTGTCTGTGAGGAACTTTTATCTGGTTCTGAACCAGTCTCAGTGTAGTCCTGGTCCTCTATCAGACCTCCATCAGTACAGAGACCATCAGAGAGAAGATGGTCTGTTTCTATAGAGTTATTCTTGATGATGTCATCGGAGCCACCGGGTCAGATTCTGGTGAAACCAGATGAACTCATGCAGGTTCACCAGAACCTCCTTCAGCTCAGACTCCAGCAGAGACCTGGTCCACCGTGGACAGACCCAGATCCTCCAGCAGAGACCTGGTCCACCGTGGACAAGACCCAGATCCGGCTTCACCTGCAGCCTTGGACCTGCAGTCGGAGCTCTGGAGGGAGGAGGAGAGCTCAGCTCCCGGCAGCAGCAGCGTCTCCTCCTCCTCCTCCAGGAGCAGAGTTTCTCCTCTTTGCTGGAGACCCAGGACGTATTGCTGGACCCGCTGGAGGGAAGGGAGGCACGGGAGAACCAGAACCAGGACTGTCAGACCCTGCTGCAGTAGAATGAGAGGTTTTCTAAAGGGACTCTGGTGCTCAGAGACACTACAGCTTTAGTCCACAGGGACCAACAGAACCAACACAGGATAAAAGTTCCTTGTATGTGAAAGTAGTTTCAAGGAGACAGGGTTAACTTGATTCAGTTGCATCACATTCATTTGTATTCAATGTGGTAACAAACATCCAGTGGCTTTACTGCAGTTACTTTAAACAATGGTAGTTGTTTTTATTCTCCTGCTTCACAGACTTGGCCAATTGTGATCCATGCAATGATTATGAAGTGTCAGAAATAAACAAAAATTATATTTTGGTATTGGACTGGAACCCAACATCTGCTTTTAGTGAAAAGTGGGCAAATTAATAGAAAAGTATTATTTTCTTTATTATTGTAACTTTGCTTCGAGACATTTTTTAAATCATGCAAATGCGTATGAATTATTATTCTTTTATTAAAGTGTGTTTAGCACAACACTCAGTGTCCTAATTCACTTCAAATAAACTGGTTTCCACCGCTTAGCTTCACATTTTATCATCTTACAGGAAACAATTTAACGTGGATCGTGTCACTGCAGCTTGACTTCATTTGGAACAGGCAGGCCCTTCACTGCAGCCACGGCGTTTTCCACCATCTTCTCCACGATCCGTCTCGCCGTGTCGTAGGTATTGATCCCGATGTGGGGGGTGATCAGCGCGTTAGGCAGGCCGAGGAGCGGGTGATCCCTGCGCAAGATGGAGGGATGTTAGGAGTGAGCAGCGAGAGTCTTATGTTACGTAGTGCATGATTCTGGTTCTTTTTGAGAGACCTTGGTAAAGGTTCAGGATGAGTCACGTCTAACGCCGCTGCACGGATTCTCCCCGACTGGAGAGCTTCAACTAACGCATCCTGGTCCACCACTTGACCTGAGGCATCAAAAGAGCATTATTCATTGTTATTAGTATTAACTTAATAATCGAACGCGATCAATGCAGTTTAGAAAACCCACTGTTCCCACCTCGGCTGATGTTCACCAGCGTTGCCGTGGGCTTCATGAGCGACAGCTCTCTGCGGCCGATGAGGCCCGTCGTGTCCGAGGTCAGTTTGACGACGATCGCGACGAAGTCGGACCTCCTCAGCAGGTCATCCAGGCTCCGGCAGTAAGCGGCTCCGACTGCCTGCTCGTCGTCCGCACTCCTGCGTGGAATAATGAATGAGTGATTGCCCTCCAGAGTGCAATCAACACGGTTAATGAGAGTGCATCCATTTTTTTTTTTTTTTTCAAGGGAGGTTGGTTTTTAATAAAGAATGGATGCAATCAGCTTCTTTTTTTTTCTTTTTTTTCCTCCTTTTCAGAAGCAAACAAACATGGCTACGGTTAATTGTGTTTCCATTAACCCTGTAGGAGAATGGCTACACTGTTAACCGTGTTGTAAATGTTTGATCTCCTGCACATTCCCGTGTGGGCGAGAAATAATTGGTTATGACTCCAAAAACAAAAATTCCCTAAAATACATTTGTACTAACACAACCATGCTGGGGTTGTTTATTGTACCTTCTGGTCCTGTTGTGATACAGGATCTTCATTTCAAATCCTTTGCTCCTTTGGGCGATTTTGTAACCGATCTCTCCCATTCCAACGATCCCCAACGTGGACCCTGTGACCTCAACTCCCATGAAGCTTTGCGGTATGTGGATGGTGTTTGGGTCAACAGCTATTCGATGACCTGTGACGTGAACAATTTTGATTACATTTAAATGTAATTACTTCACAACTTTACTACAAATTGTAATGAATTTACTCACTGTATTACAGATTCCCATTGTGTCTAACGAACGACTTGTGACGGACAAAAGAATATACTGAACAAACCATCAAGGTTGGGTTTAAAAGAACTCCGTAAACAACGTAATTACCGAAAAGCCTCTTACATCACTAATGCAACTTCAAAACAGCTGAAGACTGTTTTTAATGTCCTGTTTGTTTGAGACAATAAACAGAAGCCCTGATATAAACACACCCACTGACAAGCTGGACTATTTCTTTGGACATATGGCGAGTTGTAAACCGGAGCACACAAAGACAAAGAGCTGTAGGTCTTAAGTTTATGAAACCGCATGAATGTAAACCTCCGATCTCACCGTCCAGGATCTTGCGAGCCGATGCCAGGAGCAGACCCATGGCGAGATCCGCACTGGCGTCGCTGACCACGCCGGGCGTGTTGGCCACCTTCACCCCGAGACCGTTGATGAACGGCACGTCCAGGTGGTCGACGCCCACCCCTCCGCTGGCGACCACTTTGAGGGAGGGGAGCAATCTGAGCAGCGAAGGCTCGGCGGCGGGGAAGTACTTCCAAATGAACAGGGCCTGGATTTTGGGGCCGTGGAGCGCTGGGTTGCGTAGAAGCTCGCTGTAGCCGACGAGTTGGAAGTGTCGTTTCACTATGTCCGCCAGCTCTTCGAGGTAACCGTGGTCGCCCCCCAACTCTGAGACCAATGCCCACGGCTTTTCCTCCTCCATCACCCGGTGTGAAGACTCTGAAGAAAAATATCTTCAATATCACGAAGAAGAGACTCACCTTTTTTAATCCAAGCTCGAGTTTCAACCCCTTTCAGTTTCCTCAGACTGATCAGGCAGAAGTCGAGTGCTTGGTAGTTTTCTTCAGTAACCTTTGACCGGCGTTGTGTTGGAGAAGTTGGAGATTAAACGTAGTCAACTAATGTGAAAACCACACCGAGGGCCACCTTCAGCCTGCGGCATAAAGAGGTGGCGGGGGGAGGAATGTTGTGCTTGGTTTGTTATTCACAAAAATAATATCTGACAGTGCGTTAAAGCTTGACAAGCTTCGTGCTCTAACCTCTCCAACTAACTACATTGAGGTTGAAAGCTGCTTCACAGATAAACTTGTCTTCGCCATTAACTTTTGCAATTGTTCATTTGTTGGTATTACACATACATGGTCCCGGGCCTTTTGGGGTGTTTCCATAGCAGGTATAGTTTCAGAGATTATGCCTCTTTTGGATCTTTACTATCCTGTGTATCGTTTAGCTCACCTGGTTTCGTCCAAAGCTAAGAAATGTCCTTCGTTTTGTGTCTTATTTTTTTTTCGGAAAAATGTATTACACAAAAAATACGAGTGAAGGGAGGTGGAGAGAGAGTCCGTTACCACACCTGTATCCAACTATAAAGCAGGGAATCAGTCTGTGGCCTTCACATGTTTTCCAGAACTGATCATCCAATCTACTTCACACTTGGTATGTCGAATTTGTACTGATAACACAGCTCAATGCCTGCAGTTGTGCAGCGCAAACTATTTATTTTAACTTCCTTGCAGGACGTCCGGGGAGCCGACCAGTCGGCCCGGTCCGAGGAAGGCTCTCCCTCCGAATGGAAAGCGATTTATAAAGCACTTTATAAAGCATTTACACAATATTATCATATTTGTATTATTAGCTGAAATCAATGTTTCATTATTTATTTTTTTAAATATCATGGTTATTGTCAATACCAGTATATCGCAACACCATTAATTGAATGTGTCTTTGTATTCAGGTGCGTACTGGATATGCCTCAGTACTTCATCAACTGATTTCAATAAAAGGCATTCATGGTTCCCAGAGGATGCGTCTCACAGACCCTTTTCTGCTCACGTGTTTGGTTTGACATTGGTAACTACCGGATGGATCGCCGTGGCGTTTTGGCCCTTCCTCGTTGGCTGTACCGCCTTCAAACGAGGGAGGCGGGGGAACGCTCAGCTGCGGGGAGGCAGCTGCACATGAACATGGCCTGGATTTTAGGGCAGCTGGGGGGGGGGCGGTTTGAAAGAACTCTCTGCTTACAGAGAATTTAAAGTGTTCAACGCGTCTGGTTGGTCCTTTTTTTTTTCTCCGTCACCTTGAGGCATGAGACACAATGATTAGACATCAGAAACACTCAAACACAGTGTTTGTTAATGGAATTCGCAAAACATTAAAGTTCATCTTAAAGCTGTTCGATTGGCTTTCATGACACAATTGTGATGTGCACCGGTGGATATGTTCATCTTAGCTGTAAAGCAGCTGCACCTCGCATGTTGTTGGATGTTTAGAACTGTGTGCGCATTCCTGTGTTGTGTTTGATTGTGGGTGGCAGGTGTGGAGGGATAATACAGCACAGTGTTACACAGTGTTGCATCATGTAGAGTCACAATAAGGACCTTTTCTTTCTTTTTTTTACACCAGTTTCCAAAATGCTTTAGTCAGTCAAATCTCCTCTCATTGATCAAACAGACATTAATGAACTATTCTAAAGAACACCAATGAGATATTTTAAAGCTGCATATGAATAATGATAAAATTCACTAAGAATGTATGATCTTGCAAACAGTGTGAATGGAGCTTTTTAACAGCTGGAAGAAGGGCTTCAGCACCCCCTACTGTCAGGGGGCTGCAACTGCAAGACAAGAAACGTAAATTAAACAAAACCATTGTAGCCTATATCTGTCGAGTATTGTCACCTTCATGTTCAAAGTGTCAATTAGCAACATGCAGTTGTGGAAGCGTGAGACGATCATAGAGACTCAAGGACGAAGCCTCCAGTTCTGAAGTGTCTTAAAAGCTGCATTCTCTCTATTGTCCACCAGGGGGCGACTCCTCTGGTTGTATAGAAGTCTAGTCTAAAATGACTCCACTTCTCTCTTGATTTATTCCCTCAGTAAACATTGTAAACATGAGTTTATGGTCTCAATCTCTAGTTTACAGTCTTCTTCAATACAGCATGATGTTCATTTAGTACATTATGCTCCATTTAGAGTCAAACAGACCATAAAGCAGGGGATGCTTTAGGGGGCGGGGCTACACGGTGATTGACAGGTCTCTTACCACGACGTTTCACAGTGTTTTAAATGCATTTTAACATTTTGGTTCAGTTCCACCTTCTTGTGTCAGTTCTCGTAGCAAAAAAACAAGATGGCGTCGACCAAAATGGGGAACTTGAGGCTTCGAAATTTGGTCCGTGAACCAATGGGTGAACAGACTCCTTGCAGTTGTTCCTAAACGTTTCTACGTGCTGCTTCTTTGGAGGATCAGTTATATAGTTGGGTCATGTTGTTGTTCAGAGTTTTGGGTCTTCTGTTTCTTCTGTCTTTCCTTATTTAATTTACTTCATTCATGTCTATTGTTTCCAGTTTTACTTTGATACTCTCCACCTCTCCTTGCCGTGATGGTCTTGCTCAGCCCTGATTGTTTCACCTCTCCCTCAACATCGCCCTCCTTTCCCACTGTATTTACCGTCTGTGTTCCCTTCTCCCTGTGCCAGTTCGTCATTGGCCCTCCTTCCTTGTATTGAACGCTCCAGCATGGTGTTTAACTTCTTCTTGTGTTTGTGGAGGGGTTGTTTTTCTTTTATTTGCATCGGTTCCTTGCCAGCTTTTGGCCTCTCGGGCTGTAAGTAATGTTTGTTTTCAAGTCATTGAACTCCTGCTGCCTCTGCATCACTTTGTCTGCGTTCGGGTCCAATCCTGCAATTCCCGAGTTGTTGAATTCCGGTGTTTAGCGCACCGTCTCAGGCTTTACAGGAACAGTGCTTGTTCCTTAATGTGATTGTCTCCTGTCTGGATCTCCGGGTGGATGTGGTGGTTCACTTTTACACTCTGATCTGTAGCTTTAGCGTCCATCTTTTATCTCTTTTTTTTTTAAAAGCTGTTTTCGCTGCTGAATCCGTTTGACATCCTGGATCACGGTGAAGGTTCCAATCCTCTTCGCCGGATCACCTATTGTGCTCTGCAGCTTTAGCGATCCAGGAAATGTCTTTTTTTTTTGCTTTATCTGAGCTGTGGTTGAGTCCCCACATCAGAAACATTAAAGGTAGACTGAATATTAAGAAAAGCAACCCAAAGTAATCCATCCAATTATTGATCTGACTGAACATCTTGCGCTTTCATCTACACGGAGCGGTGGGGCCTCGTTGGTCTTGATTCCTTTCATGTTTGACTCCTAATTCCTTCTCAGTAGGCTTGCTATGCATGTTCCTCTATTTATTATGCAACTCTTTTGATAACAGCAAGTGTTGCTGGCAGGGGGGGGAGACGGGACATTTCCATATCCCTCCTAGTTTTTAATATGGAGAGAAAAAATGACTGCACGGTTCACTAATGGCCTTGTCTTGAATCTGCAGACATACTGTGCATTTGGACCATAAAATCTGAAGACTCCATTCGCCATTCCCCGCTGCTAAAGCCCTGCTGAGCTGACACAGTTTTTCATTTTCACTAATGAAAAGTAAAAGGAATGAGGTGCCATATGGATTATAAATTCAAGCGGGATTGCAAAAAAACTCATTTATGAAGTTAGGTCACAAAATTGTCTTTTGTAAATCACCACTTCAAAAAAAACCCACTTTATTTAACCCGTCATTTTTTTTAAAATCTAATATGTCAAAACACAATGTTTTAAGGATTAATTCAATTATATAACGTATAATTATGATCCCAAAGTTATTATCAAAAGCAAGTAGCATTTAAACTTTTAGCTTTTATCTCATGTCTTTTCATGAAGTACTCTGTGCAAATTACAGCATCTTCTTCGGTGTCAATCATTATTGCAGAGCAAAGCTCTAATGTGTTTAATGTGTTCGTCAAAACAGCGGGGCTCCTTTTTTCAATCTGTCTTGTTAGCAAGATCTTTGTCGTGCAGTTGGAAAGCGATCAAAGACGGATCTGTGAAGACGCGCAACAGAGAACTTTAAAGGTGCTACATTTGAAATTCAGAGCAGAAACACGGGCGGCAAACAGCTGTTTGTAATGCGAAGATACGGTGGAGTGACACCTCTACCTGAGCAGAGAATGAAGTCGGCTCCTCCTCTGTGTTTGCTGTCATCCGAGCTTCTCTGTGCTGTTTGTTTCCCGCGCTCCGCTGGCCAGCTAATGGCCGCCGCTCAGCTCTGCACTCAGACTCAAGTGGTCACTGCTGATAACAAAATCCCAACCCCAAACGGCGGCGTCACGGAAGCATGGCGGCCACCCTCTATAGCCGCCCCTCAGATAAACACCGGTCTCTGTTGACACCGTTAGCTTCTTTAGTCGCTATGTTGAGAGCCTTGTGGAGAAAAATTCAAAATATAGCACCCTTTAAATGATTAAATATAGAAAAGTCTCAAGTCAGCATTCACTGATTGTCGTTTTCATTTAAGAATGAAGACGTTTGGTCATAGAGACTTAATTAAATGAGAGTTTAATGTTGATTTAGGGGTTGTGATTTCCCTCCACATGCACTATATCGACGTGTAATCCTGTAACTAAAAGGTCCACATCACGGTCACCTGTTGATGCCACAAGTCCTCCAATTTAAAGAATATATCAATATGTTGGCAATACTGTCACTTACGACACAAAATTATTAAATTGACCATTTTCCGATGTGCCACTGCAATGACTTAAGAGTCAAAAATCCGTATTTTATTTGTTATCAGCAAAAGCAAAGCTCTAAGAAACCCAGTTAACACTGACCGATGTGCAAACAGACACAGTTGGCAACTAGGTTGTGAACACAGTGGAGCATTTAGCAGCTAGAGAACCAGACATTTCCCTCAGGAGAAAAAGAGAGCGAAAAGAAGAGTGACTATTGGACTTGACTTCAAAGTGATGCTCTTGTTTGCTTAATATCTGCTTGATGTGTAACATGCAGGGTTAAGGTGTGGCGAGATTTAAAAGCTAAAACTGCTTGGTTGAGGTTCAGGACACATCATGGTTTGAGTAAAATAAAAAAAAAATGTTTTAAAGAAACAATTGTTATGAATAAGAAAAGACTATTAAGGATATGTATTCAAGAAGACGACGCCGACTTCTAGAGCGCGTAGTAATTATGACGGGAGCAAAAGAGGAAGTCAGATTATTTAGATTAAAGAGTGACAAAGCCTGTTTGGTGAGCCCAGTTTGGGGGCTAACAAACACAGGACTTTCACCTGGGAGACCACTGTTCAAGTCACTCAAGTCACTTATTCTATCAGAATCAGCTTTATTGGTCATGTACGCATACAAGGAATTTGACTTTTCTATGTTTGCTCTCAATGTACAAACATAGAATATACAAGTAAACACAAAAAAATGGATTTGAGGTATTAGTGCAGAATGGTGGTAATACATGATCACAACCTCGTAACAATGCATTATGTGATGGTGGCAAATAACGTGTTCAAATTATGTGTCAGTGCCACGAAGACAATAAAACGTTCTGAAGCATTAGAACGTTAGCGATAACAGCGATAGTAAAGAATTATCAAGTGTCATCCTCTGGTACCATGTTGCTAAATTACCTGGCAAAATCCATCCAGTAGCTGCAAAAAAGACCTGTCAATAAAAGCCATAAATGTCAACACAGTGGTGCAACAGAAAGAGTCAGCAGATTCCCCCAAAAGTCAAATACGATTCGTCCTGTGGGGACCATGATTGACTAGTCGTATCGGGCGTTTTGAGCAAAAGACAAAACGCTGTTTTTGTATTTTTGAGAACAGGTTCGCTTGAAAGCTCTGGGAGCGACATTAATGAACCACTTAGCTTACATTCTCTCGGACACATTTGCTTACAGTTCCACATGCATAATGGAGAGATACTGAATTATGAAGAAAAAAAAAAAAGGATGTAACCAGAATAAGCTGGGTGGTTAGAAACAGAATCAGTGATGTAGAAGACGTATATATATATAAACACAGTGCAGTGACACAGATCAGGGAAAATTCCCCTCTTTGGAGATTCGCTGAAAAGTGAAACCTGATCTGAAAAAAATAAAATAATAATCTAAGCCAAGAGCATCTGAGTAAACAAACTGCCTACTGTAAACCAAGCATGACCGAACATGAGTCAGAGGAAATCAACTTTACTTTACTTTTTTTGAGTTGAGAAAAAGGTTACAGTTAGGTGGAGTTTACTCTTGTTTTTTAAGGCAGCGAGGGAATTTGTGTCTCAAAGTTGAACCAGCTTGAATTGTTTTACCGTGTACTGTACCTTTCATGAGCCCGGAAAGAACACTATCAAAGCGCTTCTCGCCGTCTTTATTCTACCTCGCACTGCTTCTTCGCTGAACAGAAGCTTTTGAAATCCCACTGGAAACTGCAGGTTTTTAGTCGTTCTTTATTCAATCTGCCTCGAAACCGCGGTAGAAGAATTAAAAAGGAATCAACAGGAGGAATTCCTCTGTACAGACGTTTACCTGAGATTTGTGGGTAATATTTCCTCTAAAGGCGAATCAAAGTTACAGGAACAATAGCGTCTGCACACGGAGACTCGGGGGAGCCACTGCTCCCAAATCAGTTTGTAAGACTTTGATAACGCTGGGAGAAGACAAACTGCTTGTGTTTAGTCAGGGAATTATTATGAGGGTTCATATTTATAACCACGCGAACGGAAATGTGAAATGTCTCGACGACTGCTGGATGGATTGCCGTGAAATTTGGCACAGATCTCCAAGGTGACCAGGGGCATTAATCACAATGACTCTGGTGATCTCCAGACTTTTCCTCTAGTGCCACCAGCAGGTCAAACTTTTCTCTTATCCACTCAAATACTGCACCTAAACACCTGCAGCATGAATTGGCACAAAATATAGTCGGGGTATTCGTGGTTCTCAGACGATGGTACTGACTTTGGTGATCCAGTTCTGCTTTCTACTGCAGGACCACACACTTGTGGTTCATACTGAAATGTCTCGACAGCTATTTGATGTAGTATTATGACACGTGGTACTCATATTCATGTCCCCCGCAGGATGAACTGGCGCCATCATCAGGTCAACATTTCATTCTGCACACCTGCGTAAACTAGTGTCCTAGTCCTCAACCGCACGTTAGCAAATGTTAGCATGTTAGCACGCCGATCTAAGATGGTAAACATGATAAATCACGATACATGCTTAGCATCAGCATGCTAGCATCGTCACCGTGAGCATGTTAGCGTGCCGATGCTAGCATTTGACTTAGTTAAAAGCTGTAGCAGAACAAAAATGCATGGAGTAGCCCTTTTCCCACCTGACAGGAAGAGAAGGTGGAGAAAGAGAGGCTATAAATTAGACACACCTGTGAGCTGGGGGGGGGGGGGGGAGTCTAATCAACTAACCAAAGCTGCATGGAGGAGAACAAAGAGAGGAGTGAGAGTGGCTAAACTGAGAAACAATCGAAGTGGACTAAGCTAAATCGGAGCAGCAAGTATCCATCATGAACCGGCTGGGCTACACAGAGCTTTCTTGGAGGACAAGGCCTTACTGGAGGTGTGCTGATCCCGGGAGCAGGTGGTGGAAAAGGAATGGTGTTCTACTACAGCTATGGACCAGCTTGGGCCTCCTTTTTAACTTTTGGGGATTCCTCAAGATAAGTCTATTTTTACATGCAACTCTCCAGGCTTCTCCTTCTGTTCTCCCTGAAACACCTAAAACACCATGAAATAAACTGAACTGAAATGAAATGAACTGCCTTCCTCCGTACTACAAACAGTGAACCGCCATATGTTCCTTTAGCTTTGGAACGGACCTACAACCACACACACGCACTCACACATGCATGCCACTCACACCTCATCAATTGAACACAAACCATTGACATTTACCTGGAGTCCTCATCTAATTTTAGACGACCCAATGGACATTTGATTTGTATATCTGGACGCGGTCATGTGGTTTATTTGATTTAATTAACTTTTTTGTTGTATTTAAAAAGAAACTGTCCTTGGATTTATGATGTTTGCGTAAAATACAACTGACTTAATTGTTTGAGTTTTGCTTATGTTGCATTTTGTAGCCGGGTTAGCAGGCTAGCCGGGTTAGCTCTATCTCCAACTGTTCAAAGTGATATTTTTTTTACTTAAATTGACAGGGTAGAATTTGTATTATTCACCCATCTGGAGCCCAACGTGTACTTTGAATAATTCTGTATGGAGGACTGATTTAATGAGACACAAGTATTAATAAACAGCATTTTGCGGCGCGGCCATCTTGGATTTTGATATTGTTGATCGTCCGAGTCAGAAGCGCAACTCCTGGCGGAATTCCAGTTGAAATGTCCGACTGGTAACTCTAAAATGGAATGCAGCGTAATATACAGGATTACTTTTACCACAATTCACTAAGGTGTGGTGGAGTTCTCCTTGCTCCGGGCCGGCTGCGAGTGCCTCTTTTGTAGATATTAGCATTAGCTGTTAAACCCCTTTAGCTTCGTCAGCACTGTTGCTATAGTTTGCGGCGTAGGCTATTGGAACAGACTCATTTCAACAGTTTGTTTATTATATTCAAATTTTCCTATTTTTATTTATGTCACGTGCTGTTGCACTGTGTTTATTGTCATGCACCAATCACCAAGTCTAATTGTCTGTATGTGCAAACATGCTTGACAACAAACCATTTCTGATTCCGGGCAATCAGCCGCGTCGCCATGTTGAGAGCCGTCGAGAGGCAATCGAAATGCTCGCAATCTCGGAGAAAGCACGTTTGAAGCTCCGCTGGGATAATTTACAGCGTCTAGTGTCGCTGTAGACTCTTAGTCGTGTTACATGACGACACTAGGTGAGTGTGTCTGTTGATGTTTAGTTACACGAGTAATGAGTAACTGTGTTATGTATTCAGTCTTACTTTGAACCAAGCACTGACAGAAACCAAGCGCTGCCTGCAGATGTCCAAGTAATCCTCGCTGCTAAAAACGGTTGACTGCTAGATAAGCATCCATCGCCCGAGGACAGAGTTTTTGTGTGTAAGTATGTAGGAGGGCCGTTTAAAGTAGGCATACTCTGTAGGTGAGGGGGCCGTCGAGGGGCGAAAAGCATTTTCTCTTTTAGCGCTTTCTTTTTTGGAAGCATATTATGAAGAGGCAAAGAGCAGTGAGTGCTGAACACCACCCTCCAACGTGTCACATCAGCCTGGAGTGTGCTGAAAATAACACCTTTTAATGTTGGTTACATTTAATTCCCATTTGCTGATAATACATGTTGGGAGTAATGTGGTTCTTATCACCTCAGCTCTCACCGCTATAATAATATATGCTGTAGTTTTAAATCAGTAAGGGATTGCCAAATCCGTTTGGCCAATATTGACCTTGGAATTAGATATTAAGGCCGCATCAGTGCTGTCTAAATGGGCCTAATAGGCCCCAGTCTGATGATGAATGAGCGCTTGCTGTTCCCTGGGCTGACCTATAAGGAACGGACACACAGGAACTAACCTTTCAGCTCATTTACTGGAGCTTCGGGGCGCTTTCACACCTCACCTGTTTGGTAGGCTGCAGCTGAACTCCGGGGAGGAGGAGCCAGACGTTGGGAGCATTTGGGGCTCAGCCCAAACGTCTCTCGGCGGAGATTTAATTTTTTTTTTTTTTCCATTTACAGTAGCTACATGCACGAGATAAAATAATCCCTAAAACCTGCACCGCATTTGGGAAAAACACGATAGTCGACAAGGAAAAGAGACCACATCCTATTTTGTTCTGAACCTGTCTTCATGCTTCTGGAATCAGAACACAACAACAAATGTGCCACCTTAAGAAGAGGCAAACATTGTCTGATGTTACTGTTTTCAAGTTGCATAACATAGGGAGGGTAGGAATTTGGCATAAACGGCATTGATAACCTTTTGAAACCTATTTTTGTTCTACTAACGCTGGAGTAAAGTTAACAGAATGAGTGTCAGAGAGACTGAGAGGTTCTGACACAAAGTCGAAGGTATTTATTCAGACTGGTCTCATCCAGCATTCATATATATAACTACAGAACATAATGCAACATAATTCTACATACTGGATATCCCACAAAATTATTTTGTATGTTATTGACATGATGCAGGAGGGGGTTGATGGGTCAAGCAAGCGGCGCTCTTTCGTAGTTATTTTAACCCAAATCGACCATCTTTTCCTCAACCTAGCTAAGAAGTTTTGTAGCCTAAACTTAAGTATTTCACAATCTTTTCATAAAACTAAGTATTCCACGATATTCTCTGAACTTAGGTGGTTTTGTTGCTTATTCCTAACTAACTAGTTTCCTGTGAAGATGTCGGTCCGTAATATTTACTGATCTTAAACTTGAACTTTATTATAATCGTCATTATATTCATTGTACATATGAAATGTAACCCATCCCTGAATTAAGTGGATCGTGTTATTGTGTTCTTCTATATTTACTTTTATTTGCAAAGGTAGAGGTCACTCTCTGATCACAGCGGTTGTAAACAACGTGTTACCTTTTTAAAAAAAAAAAAAAAAAAAAACACAGTTAACTTTGTGACATTTTGAGGCGCCACAAGGCTGACCTAACCCGTCTTTTTAAATTGACTCTGAGTGAGAATGCGGCTTTTATGAAGGAAGAGGGACGGACCTGTGAGTGTCTGCAGAGACTTTGGTTTGACACACAGAGAGAGAGAGAGCAGAGTGCTCTAATGTGTTTTACTGAGACATCCAGGCAGGATCGATTTGGTCTAAACTAAAACACCATGGTGGTTTTCACACCAAACCTCTGGGTTATTCTTTAGGGTCTGTTTATACAGTTTTGAGCTGTGAAAGAACAAAAAAACAAGCCGGTCCAGAGTGCTGCTGTTGTCTCAGCCCGAGTTAAGAGGATAGATGAACTAAATATCTCAGTGGCAATCAATGGGTATCGATCAATCCCCCCGAAATGCTTTTATTTCAAGCATGGTATGGACCGAATTGAAAAGTGGTTTGTCGTTAATGGAGAGAAAAGGGTACAAAATGGGTCCTGTGCTGTACGACGCCGCTCAGTTCTCCTCTCTGAACTCTCGGTGCTATTTTGGTTCATGAAGCTGGAAATACAAGAGAAAAAGGATTTCAATTTTTGTCGGCGGTTGTATTTGTTCCCAGCGGTTACTGGGACGCGTCCTAACAACCTTTTCCTCCCAGAGGTGACGTCTGTATACGAGTAATCTGTTATGCCGTGTAGGTTTTTCAAGGAAATTGAATTGGCGCTTGAATTATATATGACCTTAGTTAAGACCAGAGAGAGATTGTGTTTCTGTTCAATGTTTTACGGAAGTTCAACCGGTTTTGTGCTTCAAAAAAGTTTTAAAAACATAATCATACCATACAAAGTTTGTCAGTGAACTTTGTACGGATACAGTCGGAATCAACATTTTGATTTGTTAATTAATGTTTCCATATTATGTTGATTGAAAAGGCTATTTGGTAAGCAATATGTTCAAAATAGATGTATTTTCTATTATATTTTCAAATGTATACATATATAAATACACTACTTTAATGTCTTTAACCCTAAAGATGAGCTCAGACTGCAGCTTTTTCCCCTACGAAATAAACGCTCTTAATTATGTGACAAGAGAAACGCACGGATCACGGTCACAGGTTTTCAACAATTTTGGAGAGTTTTGAAAGGCGTGGTTAACGTTGTCAACTGAACAAAAACATAAAAACACTGCAGAGCTACTTAGTTAGGTTTGGGCAACAACACTATTTGGTTGCATTCATTTAAAAAAAAAAAAACATATCGGTTTGACTTAAAATGACAGACGACAACAAAACGAATGTTTTTTGACTCGCCGAACCGCTACTCAGACTGATAGGGATTCATTTTAAACTTATTTGTGATGCTATTAAAGCCAACTTAATCCACCACAACATATGTTTCCCTCAAAAGGTAATTCTCAATCGAGGCTGAAGACGGAAAGCAAATATTTTCACATTGAACAAATGTGACTTGTGGACGGTTTGTGCAGCTCTTTCTTTCACTGTTCCCTCAGGTTTCTCTCCTCTTTTTTTTTCCCCCTCTCATCTCTGCCCCTCATAAATCTCCACAATAAGAGCGCTGCTTAACAACCCGCTCGGCAATAACGCCTCTCCCATGTATTCTGAGACGGCCAGTAAAGATAGCACATGGGTGACATATATATTAAGACCATGTTTAACATTAATTATTAAAGAATTGTCCAGGAAAAAAAAAGGACAAATCAGAGATTTAACAAAGAAAATGTAAATAACCATTTGAAGTAAATCTTTAAACGCTGCGTTGCTCATTCTAGTTTGCGCAGTACGGCGGTAGAATATGTGATCAAGCTCAACCGGTCTATAAAAAGCATGCAAGTTCGGTTTGTTACATGAACAGAGAAGCATTACAAAAAGAAGCTGTAGCAATTGTAAATCAATCTAACGGCTGAGATATTAGATCAGTAGCGTAACCAGTGGACGGTGCACGGTGAGAGCAGCATGAAATTAGATTTCAGGGAGGCAGAAACCAGTGAAAGTGACTGGCTTCAGTCACAATATCTGGCAGACGGGAAATATGAGGAACATTCACCTTTTTTTTTTCTTTTTTTTATAGGACATATTTTTGAGGCTTTTGCTTCACGGTCTGTCACGATGAGGGTAAAAAAAAAAAAAAAAAAAAAAAAAGAAAGACGGAAAAACCTCCCTGGGTAGGAAAAGGCCTGATGTCATTGACATGAAACCAATTTGTGACTTGACTTAAGATTTCATGTAAAATCTTAATATTCTGAAGAAAATTCTGATTATCACGAGCTATCGTTGGGCCTAACTCAGCTTTGCCTACTGACCTCATAGTTTTGATTATAATTAACAACTCATAGCTGGATTAGTAAACCCAGAGTTAGTTGACTTGCTATCTCCTCTATAGTTGGACAACTCTGACTCGGTTAAAGGCATTTATCAATTCATGTTTTCATTGTTAATGGAGCTGCCCTCATATTGGCCTATGATTGTTCAACTGGTAAATACAGCTTTTAAAGCGTCCCTTTACATGTTGGTGTGACGAGACTAACTGACGCGTTACCTGCTGATTTCTGTAAGTGAGCTTCTAACCTTAGCCCTCGGTAATGTCACGTGGCTCCACATGGTCGGTGGCTCCGTACTGTTAAAAAGTATCATCCCTTTTGAAGCCTCCTCCACAGCCTTAAAGGATAAACCCGCTCGGCTCTACAGGAACCGTGACCCCTGCTTTTAATACCACACAATCTCAAAAGATGAAGTCAAGACTGATAGAAGTGGTCTGGAAAAAAAAGATGTGGAATTATAGATTGGTGTGATGTTGGGGTGAAAAGTTGTATCAGGTAACTGTTCAGGACTGATTCCCTTTTTGAGGTCATTTTGTGTGGATCTGTAGTCCTTTTGAGTCTCTTTGTAGTCCTTTTGAGTTTCTTTGTAGTCCTTTTGAGTTTCTTTGTAGTCCTTTTGAGTCTCTTTGTAGACCTTTTGAGTTTCTTTGTAGTCCTTTTGAGTTTCTTTGTAGTCCTTTTGAGTCTCTTTGTAGTCCTTTTGAGTTTCTTTGTAGTCCTTTTGAGACTCTTTGTAGTCCTTTTGAGTTTCTTTGTAGTCCTTTTGAGACTCTTTGTAGTCAATAGGAGTCTCTTTGTAGTCCTTTTGAGTATCTTTGTAGTTGTTTTATGTTTCTTTGTGGTCGTATTGTGTGTATTTGTAGTCCTTTTGGGTCTCTTTGTAGTCCTTTTGAGTTTCTTTGTAGTCCTTTTGAGACTCTTTGTAGTCGATAGGAGTCTCTTTGTAGTCCTTTTGAGTCTCTTTGTAGTTGTTTTATGTTTCTTTGTGGTCGTATTGTGTATTTGTAGTCCTTTTGAGTCTCTTTGTAGTCATTTTGAGTCTCTTTAGTCATTTGGGTCTTCTGCCTATTTTCAGTCTCTTTGTTTCCCTTTGCAGCTGTTTGCATCTATTTTTGGTAATTTTGTGTCACTTTGAAAACACTTATTTTGTCATAGTTATTTTCTGTCTGTGGTTGTTTTGCACCTTTTTGTAGTCGTTTTATGTTTCTCTGTGGGAGCCTCTTTGTAGTCCTCTTGCGTGTCTTTGTAGTTGTTTTATGTTTCTCTGCGGTCATATTGACTCTCGTCCCGGTTGATTCGTGTCTCTTTGAGTGACATATTGTCGATGAAGACCAGGGGAGGCCCTGACACTTTGGACCCCTGGGTCTGCGTCGTCTAGGCCCGTTCAGTAATCCATCCGTGGGTACAGAACTCGGGTCTAACTCCAGCCAAGATCAATGCAGTGAAGTAAACAAACAACACACTTTTCCTCTAAATTATCTAATATTTTGTCAAACAGAAATGTGTAAATACTCATTACAGTTGGGTCATATAATCTCTTTCCGGTTGCTCCTTGTTAACTACAGATATCGACAGTCTATTGCCAACATTTATGAAATGAACTGCTTTCACGCCCGCAGGCGAAGCAAACGGTATCGAGTTTTGTTTATTATGTCAGGAGCCATTAATTTGCTGCCAGCTTTATATTGAATATGTTATCAGAAACCTGGCAAGCGAGTGAGAGCGGAGACAAAATGAGCCAATTTAATACTGTTTGGCAGGAGGAGTCAGATTTCACCGCTCGCTGGGCTTTTGTCTGACTGGGAATCTCCGAAATGAATTTGAGCGACCTCGTTCTCCGGAGGTGTTTGCACCTGTACCTTAATTTTATCTGCAGGGCTTTCATTAGTGCTCCGCGATGCAGAACTGCAATGGGCGTTGGATAATTTTCTGTTTTTTTTTCCTGACGAGGAAGCTCATTGTCTGTTAACATGCTTTGTATCCAAGTCAAATAGCGTTCGGTAATGAATAACATCCTTTATTTCAGCTCTGCAGTCACCTGAAAACATTCCATTTATTTCACTCGGAGCCAAAAGGTGGACGATGCTCAGCATGTTAAGAAATAGACGATTAAGCGGTCTGCAACGGGCTGTTATTTGTGCTATTATTCTACACAAAAGACCTCCATTGCTGCCACTCAAAGACTTTAAATAGAACGTTACATACTGTTTGATGTTGTTAACCACATGCAAAAAAAACAACCCAGTTCAAAGATGAATACTGCAGTGTTCCACTAAAGAACCCTAAGTGAGGCCTTTAACACCACAGGCCGCACTTTTGAAAGGAAAAGTTATTTTATAATGTAGGTAAAATACAAAAAAAAAAAAGACTCACTGGAGGAAAATGATCAGACCAAAGTGCAGCATAAGAGAATTCATGGCAGCTCTACTGAAAATATCTTTTTACTCTACAGATGATGAAGAAATTGTGCAATGGACCCGCAAAAAAATAACCCGAGAACGATGCATACTATTTGACGGTGGAGCCGTTTCCCCAGTGATCTACGATTCATGAGGTTTTCATTCAAAGAGGTCACAGCTTCTGCAAAGTTTGGACCGATCGTTCTCGCTCGAAGCGGAGAACGAGGAGAAATGGATGTATCGCAGAGAGCAGATCTCGCAACGTCGATGACAAACGCGCAACGAGGTCCGCGGACGTCGCTTTGACCGGATTGAGATCGCACCGTTTATACGCAAAAGCAGACTGTGTGCCCTCGCGCTTTAGCCCAACAATAAGAGAGATGTATAAATATATAAGAGAATCTGTAGGCATCGGTTCACATCAACCGTCTGGACTGGACGCTGCTTGTCTGTTCCCATTCAGCACTTGTGTTTGGAAATGGAAATGGATGTCAACAAGGATTTAAAACTGAACCTGCAGCACTTGTTCCCAGCCCCCCCCCCCCCCCCCCCCCCACCACCACCACCACCACCACCACACTTCAAAACCATAAAAGCTTTCCCTTTTTAGTCGCAACACCTCTTCTGTCTCTTCCTCTCTGTCTAGCACGAGAATATTAACGCTGACTGTTATGATCATTGTACTGTGCAGAGCAATCTGCTGCGAGCACGGAGAGGAGGCAGGAAACAAACACGGGGCCTGTTTGTCTTTCTATATATGTCTGTACAGATCATGGGGGGGGGGGGGGGGGGTGACCTTCTGCACGGTGTGGGCGGAGCAGAGACCGAACAGTCCTCTGGAACAATCGTTTTGTTAGTGTGATTAAACACGACTTATTGCATTACTTATGCATCATCTGAGTTCTATATCAAGTAACATAATCAAAGTCATAATTAAGCTCTTAGAATCCCCCCCCCCCCCCCCCCGCCTCTCCTTCATGGGGTAAAGACGGAAACTTCATCGCTGTCCAGCATGTTTTTGTTGTTTTTGTGTCTCTTTGTACATTTTTTGCGTCTTTTTTGTAGTTTTATTTTTTTTTGTCTGTAGTTGTTTTGCCCCTTATTGCAGTCGTTTTCCTTTTGCTTCTCTTTGCAGTGGTTTTATTTTCACGAGATTTAACTGTAATATTTCACAATGAACTACACTAGTATCACTTCACAGGCTTTAACTGTGATATTACACAATGCTGTACTCAGAATTGTACCGTGAAATCAATTACGGGACTGAAATTCAACATACTAATTCTACGACGGCATGCTTCGATAATAACCTGCAGTAATATTACAGCCACACACTGCTAAATCACAGCAATGCGATGCTATAACTGACTGAAGACACAGTATATTGCTGTAAGTTTACGGTAATTTACTCTAAAAATGTCACAGCAACTGTTGCTGTAAAAGTAGTGCCACAAGTAGCCAGTAATTGTCTGAAAACATACAGTCAGATATTTTACAGTGGTTTGTATTCTTTCAGTGTCTCTTTGTAGTTAGTTTGTGCCTCTTTGCAGCTGTTTTGCATCGATTTGTAGATGCGTCGGTCTCTTTGTGGCCATTTTGTGTCTGTTTGTGGTCATTTTGAGTGTCTTTGTAGCTGCTTTGCGTCTCTTTATTGTCACGTTGTGTCTCTTTTGTGGTTGATTTGCCCCTTTTTTCATAGTTGTCGTGAGTCTCTTTGTAGTCGTTGTGTTTCGTTGTTGTAAATTTGAGTCTCTTCCTGGTTGGTACGTGTCTCCTTGAGCCTCATTCTGGAGGTGAAGGTTACAACATTAGCTAATTGCCCTTCACACCAAAAACTGGCACAGGAATATGTGTGCTTGTGGTACACCGGCTAGTTGGCCCATGCGCTTCTGTAGCTGAAGAGCTGACTTGCAAGCCAGGCGGGAAAGATGCTAACGCTGGTCAGTCACAATAGCTCCGAATGAATAAATGCAAATGATTAAAGCTCCTCGGGCTTCTTTGTACCGGGCATGAAGGAGGATTAAAGCTCAGCTCATTAACTCAGCCAATAATGGAAAATAAGTTCACACAGTTTATTCAAAAAAAGATGTATCTGTATCATCACCTCCTCTGCAGTAAGTGTCTGAGAACATTTCATTTTTGTGGAGCAATTTATCCTCCAACAGAGGAGGTGAGATAAAGGTGGATGGTGCAACGCAGCTAATAAGCCACAGTAATAGCCTCCTCCATTTTGGACTCCGGCATCAGTGGAGGAGAGAAAGGGAGCAGACAGGTGGCATTGAACACAGGATGCAGTAAAACAGGAGGCAGAGAAGAGGGGGGGGGGGGGGGGGGGGAGAAAGGACAGATGAGGGAGGAGGAGCTCTAATGTGCTTTTGCTTTCTTTGCATGAAGGGAATCAGTCGGGAGGACAAATGTCTGGTGTGTGAGGTGGTGACGAGTATTCAGGGAAATTATGACCATATGTGGCTCCCAAAAGAGGGAATGTGAGAGGGATGAAATCCTCACACCAACCACCAGCTCCCGCCTTCTGTGGTCGGAGGGCTCTGGTGTCGACCGCAGGAGCCAGAGCTCCTCCTAGTGGCCGCTGCGGGCGCTGCAGTGCTAGATGTGTGGAAGGTAATATTGGGTTCTTGGCCAGATTATTAGCACTTTGTCAGGAAAAACATCAAGAGTGCAGTGTTTGGTTGAAGTGGGTCGGAAAAAATCCAGAGCAATAATTTTAATCAAAAATGTTAAATGGAGCCGCTGTTCTGTCGATGTCTCTTAAAAAAAAAGAACTTTATTGTCATTAAATTACGACTTTATTATCATATTACAACTTTTTTCTTGACACTCTATGACGTTATGCGCATTAGATGACAACTTTATCCTCATAATGTTACTTTTTTGTCAGAACACAGACATGAGGGATATGTTTCATGAGTTTTGAACATTTTTTTCTGAAACAAACATTTTGTTAAAGCAGAACAGAATGTGAAATGTACTTCAACACACTTTCAATTTAAGGTCACAAGAGTCTATGTTCATTAGGAATTAGTATTTACTTGTATGCATAAGAAAAAACAATCAAGTTTGCAATGAATTGTTGAGGATCTGTGACTGATTTCTAACTGTGTTTGTTAAAACAATGACTGCATTGTTTCTCTTCCGTACTTTAATAAGATGAGCTGTTCATGTGGCTATAGTGTCTGTCAGTGGGTTTCTATGTATTCAATGGAGCATGCTAGTGCTAATGGGGATCTTAATAAAGAAAGAAATATGAGCTATTTAAGTCCGGAGGTTTGTAAGCTAATTAAAAGAAATTAATGTATCATTGAGAGTAAATTTACATGCACATTTAAAGAGGTTACTAACCCCCCCCCCCCCCCCAAAAAAAAAGACCGGAAGAGTAAATGTGTGTGTTGACTCAGCAGAGATAACATTAAATGAGAAAAGTTGAACTGCAGGAGAATTAATATTTGAAAGCAGCACAGAATGCCCGAGAGCCCGACTGCACTGTATTCCATTCCATTTATCTCTATTTAGTCTTTTCCTTTTACATAAATAAAGACGTTTCCTCCATAAGTCTGGTGCAGAAACATCCACCAGGATGCTGGAAGAGTTCGCTGCTAGACTAAAACTACTATAGAAAACACACAGTACATGTACAGTACAGGTACAGTACACATGTAGCATATAAACTGTAATACTCAGACTGTAAGAGCCTCATGAGTACCCAAATATACTAGACGTGTAAATATGAATACTGGAAAATCAAAGGATCCAAACAATAACATGCAGTAGATAAAAGACAATAAAACATTTTCAAAAAAACTGCTTTATTCTGTAAATCGGCGTCTTACTATAACAGTGATGGGATTCGACATCAACACACCACATTACAACAGACATAGTAAGATTTCTGTGGATTGTTTTGATTATAGCTTTAGTGCACCAAACCAAGATCGGGCAATATTTGAGTTCTGATGACGGTTCTCAGTGTTAAACCTTCAATAAATACAAGTTAAAGATACTTTGTTCTTGTTTATTTAGTCCTAGTTGCTCATTCGTTGTCACAGACAAACACTTCTGAGGTGTGAAGTGTTCTGAGGCTTTAAAAGAACTAACTAATAAAAGATTTACAAAAATCCAATAATGGCCATAAAAGTAAAAGCCAGACTAAAGAGGTCGCTGTTTTTATTGAGAAAGACATCACCAAAAGCAAAAAAACATAAGATAATAGACAACGTGAGTATATTATACTATTACATTAACAGACCAAAATACTAAATCCAAGGGATGCTTCATGGGCAGAAACAATAAAGAAAACAGGTTTGTAGTATAAACGTTGACTCTCTCTCTCTCTCTTATTTTAACGTTACACTTTATTCTTTTAATTACAAACAAACTTCTCACACAGCCTCCAACTTCACTTCATTTCTTCCACCTTTACAAATGCTTTCAGTGTCATTTCTTTTTGCACAATGCATCGCTCCAAATCAGAGTAAACCGTTTCATACAACTTCTAAATTGGAGCTAATTGGTAGCTTTTAAGTTTATCTTTAAAAGGTACCGACGCTCTAGAGCTGCTCAGAGACCCTCTGGACGGCTGCTTTTAAATAGCTCGAAGTGAGAGAAAAAAAAACTAAAAGCATTTTTTTTTTGTTGTCTTTTTGGAAAAACTAAATTACTTTAGTGAAACAACCCCCTCCTGCAGGTCCTCTCACAAAACTCTCATTACGCAACCCACAATTTGCAACATGAGAGCATTTCCTCCCATTATACCGATCAAAACAAGCTCCGTATTCAGGGTGATTATGCAGCAGACCTGGAGTGCTTGCAAAAAAATAATTTTGGGGAAATGTGAATTCATGGGACGACACCCAGCTGGTTCATACTCTGCAAGCGTGTCAGACCGGGATCAAGAGCATGCGGCGCTTCATAAACCGGTCACATGATTTAAAAAGCAATGCAACAAAAAAAAAGAGACTTCTGAGGACTTTTTCAGTAAAGTGGTCTCTGTGTCTCGGTCTCCCCCCTCAGAGTAGTGAATCAGTCGTCTATGTGATGTTTGACTCTGCAGCCGGACAGAGAATGAATCCTGTGCGGCCCTTCGTCCCGATAAGTGCTGTGCAGACTCAACAAGGAAGCGTAACGAGAGGGAGAGAGAGAGAGAGAGAGAGAGAGCTCGACTCGCATCGCCCCCCTATTGCTCTGAATAACGCTGACTCACTCGCCGTGTCACGAGGATGCTCAGAGACAGACCAGTCTGGATGGAGAGAGGAGGGGGGGGGGCACCGAAGCAGATCTGCAATCCGCTTCCTCTGAAGTAACACTCCGAATAAACACGCTGCATCTCAGACTGAGTCGGAGAGGAAGGGCCTGCTGCTGCTGCTGTGGAGCGCTGAGGGATAATTGGTACACGAGGAGATTGGATCTGTGTAGGCAAAAAAAAAAAACAGCCCCGGGTCACACAGGAGTCACAGGAAAGTGATTTAGGGTCGGGGTTAGATTCCTAGAAGAGACAGAAAGAGAAGGACGGAGCGCGAGGACGAGAGAAGAATACACTTGTTGTTCTTTTATCAGTGATCCTCTCATCTCTCTGCAGCGTTTTAAAGAACGCTTCGGGAGGTTTCTGGTACCTGATGATGCAAGAATGGAAGCTGTGAAGGTGTGTGTGTGTGTGTGTGTGTGTGTGTGTGTGTGTGTGTGTGTGTGTGTGTGTGTGTGTGTGTGTGTGTGTGTGTGTGTGTGTGTGTGTGTGTGTGTGTGTGTGTGTGTGTGTGTGTGTGTGTGTGTGTGTTCTTTTCTGTCGACAGTTTAGCAATCACAGGGCGGAAGGAGGCTCCGACTGTGATGAACCGGCTTCCTGCTGCTCGCTCATGTCGCTCCAAAATCGTTGCGTCTCCGCTCCAGCGTGATGGAGATTTGTCATCCAGAAATTTTTAGTTGTTGTTGTTTTTTTGTTCTTGGACACAAATACACCACCATCAATATGTTTGCCAAGCGTGGTGGTGGTGGTGGCGTCAAATTTCCTCTTTTTTTTTTTTTTTTTTTTTTGGGCCCCAAAATCCCGTCCTGTAAGTGTGTTAGTGATGGCAGCGATGCACGCGCCGGCATACATACATTAACACATAGTTACAGTGTCTGTGTCGTGCTTCACAGCTCCCGGGGGCCAGATCTGCAATCAGCTGACTTCAACCATGAGAAGAGTGATTTGTGTTTAGACAGTCAGCGTGGCTCTCCAATGCTGGGGGGGGGGGGGGGGGGCTGTTACAATAACCCGTCAGGTTGGTTCTGTATGTGCAGTCTGGGCTGCAGCAGCTGGAATGGGTCAGTGGTGAGTAATTAAATATGGAGGAGGGGGGGGGGGGCTCCAAAACATCCCAAAATCCCCAAACAGTAAAAAATGCTGAAAGATGAAGCTTTAACAAGTTGTTTGACTCCATGAATTCTTAATAAAGTGACATTATTAAACAGTCTGGTGTGGATAATTATTGCGTTGTTGCAACATGTTTAATAGTATTATCTTCAGCACCATTGTAGCGTAGATATAGAATTAATGTTACAGAGCTTACTTTACTCTAGGCTAACTTTATTTAGTGATATTGTTACAAGCAGAGCATTAATATAGCAGCAAACGATGATTTGCTTGATGTAAAGATGGCGCAGTAATGTAGCGCCCTCCCTCCTGTTCCCCCCTCAGGTCAACACCGTTCGCTCGGTCAGCACTGCTGCCATTGTTTGCACCGTCAGCTCTGCCGGCACCGTTGGCTCCCAGCCGTCGGCCATGTTGAGAGCCGTGTGGAGGCAATCCCCCTCGAACGTGAATATGCGCTCTGAATTGTGTATACGTCACATTTAAAGCATGTTTTTTACATCGATTGATTGACTGTCTGTCCATGAAGCGCGATACTGATTAGGCTTGAACATTTGAAAATGTTAAAAGGAAACTTAAATTTGATAGCATGTGTTCAGAGGAGGTCCAATCGGTTTCAGTGAGCAGCCGGTCGTGTGATCGTCACATCCTGGTTCTCACTTTTTTCTAATCACAGAGAGGACTCTGTGTGGGAGGAAATGTGAGATTTCACAGTTTTAGAAAATATCCTGTGATGTATTGTTTTTTTTGTTTTTTTTTCAAACGTACAGCATGTAATTATCTTCTTTTTTTTTGTCTGTAGTATGGAGCCATTTGAAGATTTTTTTTTTTTTTTGGATTCATTATTCCTGCATTTGATATTTTACATCTTCAGTCGTTTAAACAAACAAAAACGAACTGAATAACAGCAGCGCGTCCTCTCAGTGCGTCACTTCCACGCTCACCAGACTCTGCTCCGAATCAAAGCGGCGGCA